>NC_090871.1:3068517-3071017 GCF_036669935.1 Montipora foliosa
CAGATACTTCACTGTTTGGCGAGTAAACATGTCGCGGTAACTTCATCACGGCGCCCGCTAAATTCCGGCGATGTCACTTTCGATTTTGCGATTTATTTGTGCAGCCAAAACGTACAATAACAAAATTGAAGGTTGCAAAAATCCCCCAAAATATTTGTCGCTGATCGTAACTTTTTATATTCTATATTCACGGTTCATATAACGGAATATTCACGGTTCTAACCTAACCCTAACGCTAACCCTAACCCTAACCCTAATCAACGTATTCGTTTTCGTTGTTGTAAATAGGGACCGTAAGATCTACGACGGAAATGGTGACGAAAACGTCACCTCAAAATATAACTTTGCACTATTGCATTTAAAAAAGCCTTTCGCGATTTTTCCACCTCGGTTTTCGTAGTACAATGTTAGCGAAGTATCCTAAAAATGAATTGGTACGAGCGGTTTCAGAGTGAAAATAGAGAATGAGAGACGCTACTGCATAAATTTGGTGATACGACGTCGTCGTTATGTAGAGTACAGAAAAAAAACGTGGTAAGATAATTTGCTCTTTTAACCAATGATATCATTGTTTTGCGGTGTTGTTGTTGTCGCCCTTGCCGACGTCGTTTGTTAAGCTCCAGCGCAACGGTTCAGTTACTCGAAAGTTCAGTGTCTTCATGTTTATTAATTAATTGAAGACGCAATTGCATATTTCATGAAAACTTATTGAGATAAAAAAATAGTGCATTTGGAATCGTTTTGAAATATTGAAAAAGGCTATGAATTTGGAAAATGGTTTGGTGTGAAACAACCATTCGACACAGGTGGTCCATAACCCTCTCCAGCTGCCAAAAGGCTGAAGTTGTGATTTTCACTGTAGCCCTGAGGTTAAATTCGGTCACCCGCAGTTACGGCAACTAATTATAAATGTGTAACTGGTACCTTGGCGACGGGAGAAAGAACAACTGAAAAATAACAGTCCTAAGTGGGATTCGTAACTTTCGACTTCCCGATCCGTAATACCGGTCGAATGCCCTATCATCCATTTAGCACCTAGATCCCCTGGGGAGTTAAGTCGCTTACCTTCGTCCCGAATGGATCTGGACAATGTGTTCCGCTAGTCTGCAGGCTCTACAAAGTATTGCACCTACTAATTTTAAATGCAACTTGAGATGTGTAATGTGATTCAGGAACCTTCGACCTCTTCTGTTACGGAGGTCGTAGGTTCAATCTTACGTTGGACTCTGATTTCGCCCGTCGCTAAGCGACTGGTTTTCCCGAGGGTGAATAAAGTAACTCCTTAAACATCTTTATTTGCAGTTGAAAATCAGTAGGGGCATGACCTTGTTCAGTTTCTCTCCTTTGTATTTAGCGACGCGTCAGTGACTGAGGTGGCGAAAAAAACCGTCGCAAAAAAAAGGCCTATCAAATCATTCGAAAAAACACAGTAAATGAAAGGTAAGCGAACTTTATTTATCAGACTGTAAGTAAAACAGATTTTGACAAAGAAAGGTATCAATTTGTAGTTTTTTGAGAAGGAAATAAATGTATGTACTTGAAGTGCGGGTTATGGACGAAAGAGTGACTTGATGCTAGCATTTATCTGGACGATTTGATCAAATGTCTCTCACACAGGTGTTCAGTGTCACCTTGGGATGTATGAGATCAATAACCATATCAAACAACGTGACATCATGCGGTCTCGAATCCCAGTTAGGATTCTTCGCCTGTCATTTAACTTTCAGATATGTTGCAGTTCCAAACAGTACACTGGCAAACGTTCAGGCGCAAAATGCGGCTAAGAAAACAAAAACCGATTGCCTATCTCATGGTTATCTTCATTCTGGTTGGTTCTTATTTCTATATCAACCTGCAGAGTTATGCATATTACACTAACAGGTTTTGGAATCCAGTTGTTTCATGTAAAGGCAGTGATGAAGAAATGGATCGACTCTTGAAACTCGCTTATCAAATTCACACGGTTTTAGACCGTATGGAAATCCGACATTGGCTGATGTATGGTTCAATATGGGGTGCCCTGCGTATTGGCAATCCCCTCCCTTGGGATAATGATGTTGACATTGGATTTGAAGGACAAGGTAACTTTGCTAGAATGACATGGAGTGAATTTCTTGCACCTTTTGAGGCGGAAGGCCTGAATATAAAGACTAAATGGACCCAAAGTGGGACTATTGTTATTTCCAAACCAGACCTTTGGCAGTCTGTAGATTTATTTGCTCTTTACAATCACAGAGGAATAATGAAAAGGCCAGGCCTGGAGTCGTGGATTTTCGCTCTTAATTACATGACCTATCATCAATTTCCAGCTTGGCTTGTGGAATCAGACCTTCCTCAAGCCAAGTTTGGGTTTTTTAATATCTCAGTTCCCAAAGGAGGTATAGAAATCATGAAACACCTTTATCCATTCAACTGGTGGAAGGATGTGCGTCCCAAGGGATGCTGAATCTTTTTTTAAGACGGAACGATCATTAGCGTCTCTTTAAACATAACCTGAACA
>NC_090871.1:3076017-3083517 GCF_036669935.1 Montipora foliosa
GCACTGAGTTGGGTGGTATTGCACTGCAGCGATCAAGTTAATGTTTTCAAGTGAAGGGTCATGTAGACCACTTGAGGGGTCACCCAGACGTCGTGCCAGCAGTGGCCCTTTGGTTTACACGTTCACACGTTGAATTATTTTGTAATGTCCTGTCCCATTTTGAGGTCTTTTACTTTTCTAAGCTTAAACACGCAAGGTAACTTGATCACAGGCGGCCGCTGAAATTGATGTCTCTTTCGATTTTGCAATTTTGTGCAGCCAAAAGTACAATAGAAAAATCTCCCAAAATGGTTAAATTTTTGTTTTGTGCGACCCTGTTGATATTAATTCCGGAAGCGCACGTGTCATTGTCTCGGTTCTTGTTTTGCACGTAACTTGTCTGTTTTGCAAACAATGCAACTTTTTCGGAGTTAGTGTTAAAACTAACATGTTTAACGTGAAACTTGAAAGCATTCAATCGCTTGATTGTTATCATTGGCCATGGCAAAGTCACGAGCCAACGATGAACTGTGTATCGATTTCTTACATTAATTATTTTGTTTACTCTTTTACACCTCAAGTGTTATTAAAATAAATGATGCTCTTTCACGGCAAATTGAGATTCAGCTCTGTTTTTTTTTTGCTGTGGAGCCAATGGTCCCTACAGCGTACGGATTCCTTGAGACGTTCTCAGATGTGATCGATGGAGTTTTAACAGCCCATACATTTTGGTCGATGAATCTACGGGCATAACAGTGTCAAAAAAATTGATCATTTTATTTTAAGTACATATTCTAGGGGAGGGATAACTTTATTTTTGTGCAATTTAGAAGTCTGAAAGGGCCTGCAGCAGCAATTAAGAGGTAATAGATCGAATATTAATTAGCTGGACGCCCAAAATTTTGCAATGGACCCCCAAATTTGAAAACCTGGATACAGCTCTGTATAAGTGCTAAACCAATGCTTTGTCTTTGATTTTCTCTTTTAGTCTGTATATAACGGTAAATTATTAAAACTTATGGGTCATGGAGTCTGCGCACTGGAGTGAACTATTTTGTAATGTCCTGTCCCGTTTTGAGGTCTTTTACTTTTTTAAGATTAAACAAGCAAGGTAACTTGATTAAAGGCGGCCGCTGAAATGGATGCACTTTCGATTTTTCAATTTATTTGTGCAGCCAAAAGTAAAATAGAAAAATCTCCCAAAATGTTTTTAGCTGATGGCAACTTTTTATATTCGTGGGATATATATATTCATGTCCGAAAGTTTGTTGTTGATGGCAATTTTTTAATTCTCGATCGACACTTAATAAAAATTCCAATCTGCTCTGCCTAAAAACTGTGTATTTATATTTATTTACTTTTGCATCAATATTTGTTTTGCATGAAGCAGGTTAGGGAGGCGCGGTGGCCTCATGGTTAGAGTGCCCAACTCCGGATTGAGTGGTCTGGGCTACTGGTGGTCTGGCTCGGGGGTCATTGTGTTGTGTTCTTGGGCAAGACACTTTACTCTCACGGTGCCTCTCTCCTCCCAGGTATATAAATGGGTACCGGCGAAAATGCTGAGGGTAACCCTGCGATGGACTAGGATCCCATCCAGGGGGGAGTAGAAATACTCCCAGTCGCTTCATGCTACAGAAACCGGAGATAAGCGCCCGCCTGATAAGCCTTTCAAGGCTCGTAACAGACACGCTTTTAGTGAGCAGGTTTGCAAAACCTGTGCCTTGCTTTGTTCGCATTTTCGAGCGTTAAAATAGAATTTTCTGTCTGACAACAAGTCGTCTACTTTTGAGGTCTTTCATCCAGATAGTTACCCCGACGGACAGGGCTTAAGCACAGTGAACATTTGCCGTGAATAGCTGTCAGACGCGCAGAGTACACGCTTAAACTTGCTCAGCAGACGTTCGTGGGAGAGGAACGCGTGACGAAGCCCTAAGAGTGTCTGCGTAGGAGGCTAGTCATGATGAAGTTGATCACGTGCTAAGCAACCACAAAGGTGCACGTGACCACCTTGTGTCAACGTTCTTGTTTACATTGATTGAACTACAGTGAAGAATGTTAATCGTTCGTCGCTTTCAGAGTTAAACAATGTACTTTTCAAAAAACGTCGGTCTTTCGTTTCTTAATTTTGTTGTAATATTTAACTGAATATTTATAATTATTTCATGTTTTGTGTCGGGAAGCCTTCTTTGGTGGGTTATTGACCCGAGACCCGGCTCTCATCTGCAAAACCTTTGATCAATCCCTTCACTGAAGAACCCATATTTCTTTCAATAATGAAGCAAAAAATGGACAACGAGCTTTCGTTCAAATAATTATTAACTAACAAGAATTAGTCAAACTTCAATTTTTTTTTAACCTAAAGACTGTGCAGAGTTAAGTACAAACAAATAAAATTATAAATAGCCAGAAAATTGTAACCACACATCCACTCAAGGTGTTCGATTCCTTCTCTGATATCCAACCCGAAAAAGTTACTAGAGAATTTGCCTTTTGGTTTCAGTTAGCAAAATATGAACTACAAAATACGCGACTAATTTCTTGTGAGCGTTGCAATGTTTATTTCAAGCTTCTTACGCAAATTTTTGACAGAGAATATTAAATTACAAAAAACATTCCACTGAAAGATCGTTAAAAAAAAAATCTATTTTTGGGTGTTCATTTGGACGAAAAATCTCACAAAAACCTTTTCCAGCGTAAAATTGATTGAAACAAACAAAATATTTGCTATTAGAGGCAAAAAATCCCTTTCTATTTCAATTGCATGTGTCCAAACAAGAAACACAATCCGTATCACTGAAACCATATACAATTTCCATTTTCTTGACACGGAAAAACGGAGAAATTCCACTCATTTTCTGACTGGATTGCCATATGGCAACTAGCGAGTCTTTGACGTCATTTTCTCCTCGATCGAGCTCTCTCAAGATTTTAATCAAAATTAGTTATATGACGGACCATAAAATAGGAAACCAAGTGTCTTTTTGAAATTAAGGCTTAAAACTTGGGTTACTTAGCGTTAAGTTAACAAAATCTTGAAATCCAAAGCAAAAAGAAGATTTGATTTTTTGATCATTGTGCCGTTTTTCATGTGGGATTTAGTTCTCTAATTAAATGTTGCAAATAATATATATGTGGGCTTGCTTTCTTTCATTACTTGCTCTTAACCCTTAAAACTTGGGTTACTTAGCGTTAAGTTAACAAAATCTTGAAATCCAAAGCAAAAAAAAAAATTGATTTTTTGATCATTGTACCGTTTTTCATGTGGGATTTAGTTCTCTAATTAAATGTTGCAAATAATATATATGTGGGCTTGCTTTCTTTCATTACTTGCTCTTAACCCATAGATAAGAACCTAAAAATGTTGATCCCTTCAAATTAAATGCTGTTGGCGTTTACTTGACAACATGATTACATCATTCAAATAAAGGAAATATTAAAAAGGAATTCTTAGTATGAAGCACATGTACTTTATTGCCGTAACTTTGCAAGCCTCTGGGACAGCTCATCCTGTAAAAAAAAAAAAATTAAAAAGAATTTCGAGAACCTTCCATTAAACAGAAAGAGTGAAAGAAAATCTACCATGCATAAATTCTAAAGAGTAAAATGAGTTAGTGTGTGAGTGACTTTATTTGTTAATGCAGAGTCTTGATGTGGACTTGCCTGACTACCTATCTAAAAGCTAACAAATATGAAAACTAAAGCTGTGTTCACATTAAGCTTCGATTATGATCGAATTATAATCGAATTAAATATGAAATGGGACCCTTGTTTGTGAATCCGAGACCAAGACCAAAACATGCAAGACTTCATCTTCGCAACGGCTGTCAAGATTTCGAGATCGGAAGAAAAGTTTGTGAGTGCCAAGATTTTGGATGTACCATTCGTCACCCCTCATAGAGGCTTTTCAGGGCCAACAACAACAACTGTTAAGAATCCCAACTGGCCGGAGGCAAGCTAGTTGGCTATTTACATGTACAAGTGCAGCTGAGAAGTTGAATCCAGGGGCACTTACCATTTGCACAAACCATCCAGGTGGAAATTGTAGGTGTAAGTATTAAATGATGCAGCTTGTCCAAATAAAAGCTGGATAATGTACACACTGGTATCGACAGGAAAGCCCAAAAAGGACAGAATTAAGACATTGATTGTGCCAATGCATCATAATTTCTGAAAAGTTCTAAATGTAATGGTGTGTACCTTAGACCTTATTCATAAATGGCAGTCAATTTATAATCCTTTTGTTGAAGTGCAAATTAGCCTACCAAGCCTCGATACCATACAGTGAATTGAAAAGAATTCTTGCTCTAAAATGAGGTCTATTTGATATTCCAACCGGAATTTCTGGGTTTTCCGTGTGAATGGTAAGTACCCCCGGACTACCAGGAACAAATTCAACCAGTAGCCAGAACATGTCTTGAACCCGCGATCCTCAGATGATATCAAGACAAGCACCCTAACCACTGGTGCCGCAAGTGCTGCTTCCTTGTAGACTGTAATAACTGTAATTATTATATAGCTCTGTCTCACAGGGACTGCGAACTACCAAATTCACGAATTTGATTAGTTAAAAAAAAAAATGATCATTTTATTTTAAGTACATATTCGATCGAATATTAATTTAGCTGGACCCCCAAATTTGAAAACCTGGATACACCTCTGTGTATATTAATTTAAATATAAGTGCAAAACCAATGCTTTATCTTCGATTTTCTCTTTTAGTCTGTATATAACAGTTCCCGGTATTAAACCTGTTTGTGTGCCCTCAAAACTTATGGGTCAGGATTCTGTGCACTGGAGTGCAAACCATATCGCATTCTGTGACAAATACCCATGCATGTTGGAATAAGATGACTAAAGGGGTTCTGCTTCCCTGGCTTTTGCAATAAATGAAGCAAAGTGCACCATGCAACAACCCTCAAGACATATTCCAGATTGGGGTAAATGATTCTCAATGCCCTTCTCAGTATGCACTTGACAGTATAGACAACATACTCAGGAAGGGCATCCAAGATTGCGGCGATGTATTTCAACATTTCATATCATGTAAAAAATATTGATTATAAACCTGCTCAGCAGAAGCAGTTGAAGCTGTTCCTATAGGTTGTGCCTGCTGTCCAGCCGGTAACTCCATGTTCAATTCCAATCTAAAGAATAGGATATACAGAACTTGCTGAGTATTTCTCTAAATTCAAATTATAAAATAAAGTAATAAAGTGTAAGTTGCTCAGGGCTTTCAATAAAATGTTGAGTAGGCGTCTACCCATATGAGTTGTAAGGCCGCCTCTCCTAGGGGGATCTGGGGGCATGCTCCCCCAGAAAATATTGAAATCTAGAAGCTTGGAAATACGATTTCCAGGTTTCTCTGGGCATCAAAATTAGCTAAGGTAATGACAAAATATTTATGAAAGGAACAGTATTTTCAACTTTTACAAGATTTCAAAGACAATGAAAGAGTTAGTAATTATTCTTCGGTCAGCGAAAATGCCACACTATTTATGAGAAAGCAGTAAAAAGTTAATTTTTTTTCAAAATACATACAAGGCTAAAAATGGCAGAAAGTGTACAGTTTGTACACAAATTCTCCAGACAAGTGTAGACATTTAATTTTGAACATTTTTTGGCACTATTGAGTGGTCAGGCTGTAAACATTTAATTAAGATAATTACCCAGCTTCATCAGCAACTTGCTGCATAAGGCTATCCACTTGTCCCTGCAAATAAAAACAGGTAAACAATCTATAGGCTCATGAATTATACAAGACTCAATATTCTATCCTATTTAATCATGGAACAAGGGTCACATCCTGATTGAATTATGAAAAAAAAACTGATATTATGATCATGATGATGATGATGATGAAATTTATTCATTGACAAGTGTCAACTACATTTAATAGTGCTGGAGCACTATCTGGGGACACAGTACATACAAAAATCAAACAAAACCAACTCATCAAATTGTAGGTTGATTCTTGATGAAAGGGGAAAACAAAAGTACTCAGAGAAAAACCTCACCTGCGGCACTGTGAGAGTTGTAGTATCACTCATGGCTGTTTCCATGTAGCTTGATTGTACATCAAGGTTTTCAAATTGTTGTTCAAACTTGTCCATAAGAGCAGAAACCTGACGAAAAGAGAGCCAATGATGAAATGATCACTTCAACTTTCAATTTCAGGGACCAAGAATTAACATGTGTACATACAGTGTACACTTGTGAAGGGATGCAATAAAGTTGTTGTTAATTAAATAAGTCACATTATAAATTGTCATTTGGACATTTTTGTACAAAATACCTTTTCCAAGTTCATGGACCTCATAGCAGAATCCATTGATTTGACGACTCCAGCCATTGAGCCTGTCACCTGTTAAGTACATCCGAACAACACATCAAAAACAAACAAACAAAATTGAGGACATCGATAAGAAACTTCTAAAGCAACAATGGGACTGAGAAAAGGAAATACCTGTTTCATTGTAACTGCTGTTTGTACACGAGATGCAGTAGCATCAATTCTTGAGCTTAAACGCATAAAATTCAATGACTGAAGTTCAAACAAAAAGATAAAGCTGAAATCTCAACCAACATTTACTGGTACATTCAAAATTCAAATGAAAAAATATGGTACACATTGAGACAAAACAAGAAATTTTAACCTGACTCCTGGGGGTTCCCCCATCGGCTGGCGTTAGACAGAGTAAACTACTAAGTATGACTGGTTTAGGCATCAAAGGGTTAAGGTCATTAGCACAGTAAACATCAAAATTATTTATGCATACGTTTGTTAAACTTTTAGATGGGTTTTTACTTTTGCTCAAAGTAGCTGAATTTTAGCAAGCAAAAGGATTTTCCAGTATTTTCCAAATTATTAAATTTAAAAAAAATTCTCTAGTCCAAGGTGTAACAGGGTAAATTGGGCGAAACTCCAGGCCCCAGTTTTTCAAAACTTAGTTGGATAACGATATCCATCTAATAAATCGCTACCCATTGGATAGTGCAATTCTTGGTTTTCCTATTACTTATCCACTGGATAGTGATTATCTGGTGGAGAGTGCTATCCAAACAAGAACATCTACTGTCAGTGAATGACTTTTTCCATAAGTGAAAGGAAGGCAATACCGCAAGGACTTCTTGAGTACATGCATTTTCTTTTAACAAAATTCAAATACACTAATGGGCAAATAAGCAATTTTCAATACCAATATGAATCATTTCATTGTCACTCCATAAACTCACCTGATTCTTCTGTCTGATAGAATTTTCAGCATGTATTTTAGCTCCCTCTAAATTTCCTTTTTGGATAGCCTGGAGAAATAAGTCATCAAAGAAACAAATGAGAATTGCAACATGAATGCAAGAATTTGTGATGAGCAGGGGGGTGGGGGAAATTGTAAGAAAAGTGACATGGCCTGCAAATACTGCCTCCCTTGTTCCACCTCCAGGGAAATGAAGAAAGAGTGGCTCTTCTCATTTCCTGTCTCTTACAGTACTGATGGCTATGGTAAGTCGATTGGAAAGACTGAA
>NC_090871.1:3093517-3151017 GCF_036669935.1 Montipora foliosa
CCCCAGTCGTTTTCACCACATAAGGCTTAATAAGGAATTTTTTAAGGACCTGGCCATGTGGAAAGTTTTTATCTCAAATTGGAACGGGCGTTCCTTCTTTCTCGAGTCTTCTCCTACCCCGGCGCAGCATCTTGAGCTCTACACTGACGCTGCGGGCTCAATAGGATTTGGGGGCTATTTTCAAGGAAAGTGGTTTCAAGGTCGTTGGCCTCCCCACATGAGCTTGAGTCAACAATGCGGAGTTAGTATTGAATGGCAAGAACTCTTTCCCATTGTAGTCGCTTGCTCCGTCGTGTGGCACCCCTTTCTCACAGGGAAGCGCCTTCAATTCTGGTGTGACAATCTCTCGGTGGTCGCTATCATAAATTCAGGGCGCTCTAAGACACCCCGGTATTACGGATTTGGTTCGCCAACTTGTGCTTCTCTCTATGCAACATAATTTTGTAGTGCGTGCCCGTCATGTCCCTGGGGTTTCAAAGGAGATCGCTGACGCCCTCTCCCGCTTTCAGATGCAGCGCTTCCGGTCTCTTGCCCCCCACGCCGACCAGAGTCCTTGTACCATCCCGTCTTCGCTCATGACCCTCTGAAGGAGGAAGTCCTAAGGTACGCTTCTTGGAGCCTGGCCGCGATCACCAATCGGGCCTACAGCTCTGGGGAACGTCGATTTTTACAATTTTGCCTGATGAACCGTCTCCTCACCCCAGACGGGGATGTATTACCTGCCTCTGAAGGGACACTAATTTACTTTGCCTCTTACCTCGCTAGCACGATTAAACTTTATTTAGCCGCGGTTCGTAATCTTCATATTACAGCTGGGTACAATGATCCCCTTAAGGGTAAGCTCCTTCTCCGTAAGGTCCTGCGTGGGATCCTTCGCTACCAGGGCAACCAGCGCATCCGTCGCTTGCCAGTGAAACCGCAGATTCTCCTTGCCATTCGTTCCGTTATGCACGCATGGCTTAGACCCCGGGACTTTTCTATGATTTGGGCTGCGTTCAACTTAGCCTTTTTCGCGTTTCTCCGTTGCAGCGAGTTTACATACAGTGGGGTTTACAAATTTCGCCCATCTTTAGATCTCTCTACCGATTGCATAACCTTTCATCCTAACCTGGCACACCCATAGCGCATGACAGTGTACCTAAAATCGTCCAAGACTGACATTTCTAGGGAAGGGCATTCTCTCACTATAGCTCGCACCTTGTCACCCCTTTGCGCCGTTGTAGCCATGCAAGAATATTTTCTCTTAGCTAGGCCGCAACCGGGACCTTTATTTTATTTCCAGTCAGGTCGTTCGTTACGTTACCCGTAGCGTGGTGTCCAACCTCCTTCGGGATTACAAGGGTCGCCTGCTTTGCCTATAGGAGCCTAAAAGGCCATAGCTTTCGTATCGGCGCGGCCTCGGTTGCCGCCGCTGCTGGCTTACCTGACTGGCTTGGGGGGATGCATTGCCTCGCATGCATCGGTGGCGGTTAAGTCTGCGCAGCGACGTCCCCCAAGCTTGTTGGCTGCGTTGCCTTTTGAATATCGCCTGCTAACCGATACTCTTGTCCGATCCAGCACGTGCTGTTTTGCATTCAGCTCGTAGTGCTGGGGAGATAAGTGAGGTTCCTTGGTCACACAATCGCCGGAAGTCGCACAGGCCAACCTAACGCAAGGCAGTCAAAGTTTGATCATAACTAGTAGTTAGCACACAAACATAAGGAACAGAGACATTATTTAATAGGGATATTGGCCAGTGAAACGGTGCATTTGAAATAACAATTTTGTCCATAAGCCCTCTCAAAGGATTCACAGTCTATTGGGTTTTTGTGGTGTGAAACCTGCTTTGTTTGCGAGTGTAAACCCTGTGGAGGTTGCACTGCATGGACAGGACTTGTTCTGCGTTATTCTCCTATTCCTGCGTTATTCCATGTGGGGGTATACATGTAGTCTTGAAATTTTCTGTGACAATGACCCAACAAGTAAACGTCTGATCGTCATTGTGTGTGGAAGGCAACCAGAACCTATCCCATGATACACATAGAAATAGCAGCATCTCACCAGCTTCGAATGTGTTAAATTAGTTTATTTCTCTCCATTGTTTCATTTACCCTAAAAAGCCTTCAAACTCAACCTGGATATATACATGTACACTACTACTTGCATGTAGAATGACAGGATAAATATTTCTATAAATTCCAGGCTAAATAAAAGAAAATCTGTTGTTTGTTCCAATTAAACACTTTCTTTAGACATTCTAGTTTACTTCAGTTCAATTCTTTCCTCTTCTTGAATTTCTTGTTCACACATCACTGTGCAAGTTAACTGAACATCAGTGATACTCTGCAACTTTTTTAGTTCTGATAATCTAAAAATTATAGTTTAATTAAGTTCAACAAGTAAGATTGTTCTCTTAAATCTCAAAAGCGACCCTTAGATTACGGTTCAAGTATTTGTAGTCCTGAGAAGGACTCTTAATGGTGACATTGACTGACATTTCGACAACCTGAACAAAAGTCATATTCGAAGTTGAGGGTTTTGAATGTTAGTCAATGTCATTCTAAACAGTCCTCAAGATTACAATCACCCGGACAATTGTACTTTGAACATTTTTTGATAGTATGATATGACTCATAGATTCAAACCATTTAGAATGCACACTATTAAGGTTCAAGTACAAGTTTTTAGTACTAAGCATGTGCACCATGCACTCAGAGAGCAATAATAATTATTATTTCTTTCTGCTGAAAAGGTAAAAGACAAAACATACTCATAGTCATACTCTGTGCTATTGATATTTACGTAAATTGTTACAGTGTGTAGTCAAAATTTCCGACAATCATTTCCTAGGTTCATTGTCCTTAGTCACCTCCTACCAAAAATCACTGAAACAAAGTTGATTATTTTCTCAGCCAGCTACTCAGCTTGACTGTTAGTGATTAATACCATTAAATGTTTGAATGACAGACAGTATTTCATTTTGGCTACTAAAAAACCTACATGTTTACAAAAATCTTCACCTTACTGACACCATCAGTTAAATCCAAAATCCAACAAGAGAGTTAATTTTCTACCACATAAAAATTATAATATTTTGTTTGCCATTAAAAAAAGAAACAGATGTAGGAGATAAGAGTTAAAGGCAAATCCACTCCTTATTATTTTTGTCACGAAAAAAAAAATCTCACATACTTTCAGGTTGTGCACTGTAAGTCAAAATTAACATTTTAAGAATTATCAGGATGACTATTGTGCATAATAAAAATTTGGTTTTATCAACGGAGTTGATAATGTAAATTGGCCACCGTACAGAGATTCTAAAAGCTGACGTTTCGAGCGTTAGCCCTTCGTCAGAGCGAATCGGATTCGCTCTGACGAAGGGCTAACGCTCGAAACGTCAGCTTTTAGAATCTCTGTACGGTGGCCAATTTACATTATCAACTCCGTTGATAAAACCAAATTTTTGTATACTACTTCCCCACCGACGCAGCACCACAGTTTCTTTAGAAACTACCCCTTCATTATTGTGCATAATAGTTCTTTTTCTTATGATCGATATTGACTCAGTGGTCGACCCGGTATTCGTTTCATTGCCTCCAGTTGTGATTTCAAGTTCTTGTGAAGCAGCAGAAGATTATCCTGCATAAAACAATATCAATAAATCATTGGCAAGTATCACTAAAAAAGGCATCTTAATATTAATACAATAATTATTATGAATGGAAGGGCTCAAGGTATAATGGTAAAATAAGCCACTTGTGAGATGCTTTTCATTGGAAACCACTCAAATGAAAAAAAAACTTTTTTTTTTCATGCAAATCAAGATCAAATCCATTTAATATGATTTCTTCCTCCCCAATCCTCGAGGATGGTTTAATTTGTGTGATCTGTTCTGTATGAAGATTATCTGACATCAGGCTGAAACACTTTCCTATTTCATGGATTTACTAATCTCAAAAGGTTTGGTTTCACCACAATAGGTGCTGTGGATAGCTGATCAAAAGACAGACTTCCTATCAATAAAATCAGAGGCATTGGCATTCTCATTCTCATCAAGGTGTTTCAAAGCCTCTCATGGTAAGACATTTATACACCGTCCTTATTTTTGATATTCTTTTCAAATGCAGCTATCTACTACTGACAAAACTTTCTGACAATCTTGATAGAGCCTGAGCTTTCTAAAAGAAAATTAAAGAAACAAAATAAAACTCGGTAGTACTAACTTTTTCACTTGTCAGCATTGCAAACTCCTCAACATACTGAGCATTAATTTGTTGCTCTCTTTCATATTCCCACAACTCCTTCTCAAGGTCCTTCCTGTGATAAAGAAATAAAAACAATCAGTGATAGATATGTAGCC
Source organism: Montipora foliosa (assembly GCF_036669935.1). Lineage (NCBI taxonomy): Eukaryota > Metazoa > Cnidaria > Anthozoa > Scleractinia > Acroporidae > Montipora > Montipora foliosa. Next base: position 3,097,857 of record NC_090871.1, read on the forward strand.
AATGAGGTGCCTATATTCATCTCATATCCAACAGGTGAGTGGAGTGTGGAGTGTTCCAACGATGGAATACATGTAACTATTGTTTTTAATTTTTCAAAATGCCCACAAATAATGGATAAATTTTCCCTCCTTTATTTTGTAAAAAAAAATATATATGATGCACAGAGCTAATGATATTTGTAGGGCGTGGCTCATTTACCACTAGGGCTACGCCAATCAAAACTCTAGAATTGCATTATCCAATTATCTACTAGTTTATAACAATAGGGCTTTCACTGTATCCTAAAACTGTTGTATTTAACAACACCATTGTTGACTGTTCAACCAACTCACTTTCGTTGAAGTGCAATAGCTATCTCTGTTTGTATTTGGATATACTCTTTGGCAAGCTGAAAATTTAGACAATACAATGTAATAAGTCACATCGATATCATTCTGGGTTCACTTCGTAGAAACATTTATATCAATATTGATTAAAGTAAGAGTGCTCGAAATTAGCGGTCATCCCAGACGACCAGAAAGTTTCCTGGGTGAATAGTTTTTGGTAAAATAAAAAGCTTGTTTGCTCGAGAAAAACTACGGACAACCAAGCCAAAAATAGAAAATGAATTACATAAGCAGCACCTGACTCGCTTGTCAGTTTTCTATTGACAATGTGTGATAGTAGTGTGAAGTTAACAATAATTAATTTGCCACAGCTGAGAATTTTCCATGTTTTTAATATCTGTGGCTTTTACAAAACATTGTCAGATATGAAAATGCAAGAGACAATGTCACAAACATGCAGGCGATGCAGCTTTCTCATTCCCAGATCCCATCTCAGCCGGTGGGGCCTTTGCCTGAGAAACTGAAGGGCCCTGGAGACATGGTTGCCCAAATTCTGGGACTTCTGGGGTTCATATAGATGTATGAGTCATCAATAGTACTAAACATGGCAGCTCTCAGAAGCATTACATTTGAAGAGTCTCTAGGTAAAGCTTTAAGTGGCCTCAACTTAGAGCATGTGTCCCTTTGTATTGAACAGAAAGAAGCAATAAGTACGGTAATATAGTAGTTTTGAACAAGGACACACTCGTCATTTTGCCAACCGGCCGCACCACATCTGCCACTTTTACTTCCAGTTCAAGATTTTATTGTTTGCAAGCTAACCAATGAAAAAATTTGAATTTCCTTTGTCTGCAGGGCCCTTCATTTTCTCATGCGAAGGCCCTGCCGGCTAAGAGAAACGATGGGATCTGGGAATGAGAATGGCAATGCAGACTCCGGATCCATTACTTAAATCCAGGCTTTTACAAAAAAATCACTAGTGCACACTGAAAACTTTGGGATACTTAAACTCCATTGCCATGTGATTGCATCTCAACATGGAATGCAGTTTAATAATTGTAGGGGGTTTCATAGTGGGTATAACAAAGAATTTATCAGGGCAACCAAATTCACAGGCTTCAGATTTTTGCCCTTTGGCAACCAGACTCAGACCACTCATGTCAGACCTGAGAAGTCTTGATCTTCTATTTGGGCTCTGTAATATTCATTTTAATGCACCCAAATCACAGACTCTTAAAATTAAGCCTTCTGTCCTTCTGTGCATTTCACACATTCACTTCACAAAGGGAATACATGTACATCATCTTGTTTCCATACCCTACAAAATAATAATAAACTTTACAATAATTATTCTCCTTAAGACCCGTAAAGATCTTTCACACCTAACAAAAAAAATTAATAACATAAAGGTGGCATAATGCATGCATCAATCATGCACATCAACATTTCCCCTACCATGCAGTGTTCATTGTAAAGTTCTTGTGATTCTGGAATTGATGGGTTTGGTGCAATAGGCTGTACAGAAAAGAAGAAGAAGAAGAAACTCTGGTAAGCGAAAAAAATTTTAAACAGCTGATGCATGCTAGAGATTTTGTCCCTAATCCAACAGATATATTTCCAGACATCCCATCTGTTAGTAGCTAAGAAACTTCCAAACTCTTAGTAGCATTTTTGTTTAGAGTGACATTCTAGATGAAAATCAAAAACTCTGTTAGGACAGTTCAGCCCTTAATTACAAAAAAAAAAAAAACCTGCAAATGAGTATCCAATCCTTGAGACATGTTTGCAAACAATGTGTGATCTGGAAATTAAGAACAAAAATAACTGAGAATTCAAAACTGAAAATAATTAAGTCATTACTTTCAGAATACATGTAAATTTACTGTGGGTATGTTGTTAGGGATGTTGTCAAATGAACATGCATCAGAAAATTTAGTCATACACTAAATGACAAGCTAATCCTTCTGACTTGGCCTAAGCCTGACATTGATAATTTAAGAGGTTTCCCTGGGTCAATTTCTATAGCTAAGAAAAATATCTGCCACCTTATGATTTTGGACAGTGAAGCCCTGCGAGGCTTAATTTAAAGTCAAAATTCCCTGAACCTTGGTGCTTTGGTTGAATTGAAAGTGCTACTATGATTGAATTTTCATCCCTTGAATTTTTAGGTTTGTCGCATAGAATTCCAGGAGAGATTAAAAACACCACTTACTATTTGGAAATATCTGCATTGGTTCCAAAGATATTTAATGGTTTGCCATAAACGGTATGGCAATCCAAAGAATATGAGTAGAATTTCTCTGTTTTAAATTTATTTTTTTCCTGGGTCGAAAAATAGAAAAGTTGTGCAATACGGTCTTTCCTGTCACTCCCCTGCCAAGTATTGTCTTTGTGCCTAGAGTCTTTTGCACATATCTTTGGTAAGTGTCAGGGGGTACCAGTAGTAGAAAGGTGTAGATTTCATCCGGTGGACACAGTTCAAGCAATGCCACATACCGGTAATTTCTTGCACAATTGCCACCCACAGTGGCGTGGGCACATTAATAAAATGGTGGATTTTCATGATGCCAAGCATAATCCGTCAAGGAATGGCTATTTTCTCCTGAACGAGTATGGTGACCCCCATTTTTTATTTCATATAATTATTTGCTGAGAATGCTGTCTTCATGGAGTACCAAAAAAATCAGCAAAGATCTATGGCCAGTTTTTTGGCAAATTTTCTTTAAAATTGTACGGAAGGAGCCATCACAAGTCGAACAGCCCACATTCATGTACTAGACTAGTACATTTAGTCATACATGTAGTAGCACTTTAAGGGAATAAAAAGCTCTTTTCCACCTTTCTGTGACTACGTTGTAGTCAGCTGGCAGACAGCTAAACGTCATCCCTGAAATCACTTCCTTTTTGAAGCCAAGATATGCACAAGTCTCCTTTGCAGCCGCCTTTCAGGATGTCATTCAATGCACCCTGCATTGTGTGACATCCCGAAAGTCAGCTGTGGAGGAGACTAGTACATTTCTGGCCAATGTTTTTAAAATATGACTTTGCAGAGGATATTCGGATGAAATTTCATGAGACAGTAGGAAAAATAGAAAGGGGACGTAGCCATAATAGTGCACCATACACATGATTGACTATTACCTAGTTCCAATCTTCTTGGAGGTAGATTTTCTTTGTCTCCACTGCTCTTGCGTTCTGGGGTGGATGCTGATCTGTTCTTTAAATAAGGTGAATGAAGTGGATGTGTACTACTTGATGGCCAACTTGCTTTTCTGTCAGTGAAAGGGCTACTTGTTCCAGAACTTGATTGACTGGAAAAACCCGTATAGGATCCTTGAGATGGCGTGGAATGGCCACTAGAGATTCCATGTACCGGTACTCTGCTGCTAGGGTCAAGAGGTTCGAGGTCATTTTGTAAGGCCAGACGCAGTTCTTCCATGTCCAGCCCATGGTCATCTTCTGGTGGTCTGTGAAATCCAGATATGGGAGTGTTTTGCGGTACAGATGGTATTGTGTTTGAAGCTGGCATCTGCACTGGCCCAGTGCTGGGTGTGGGAAAATTGTAATGAGGGACCGGAGGGTACTTTGCATTCAGATGATAAAGCCCCTGTTGACTGTAGGCCGAAGGAACAGGAGGAGTTGTATTTCCAGAATAGACAACCGAGGTTGGTGCTGTTGGTGAGGCTGACGAGATGTAGCTTCCATGATGATAAACAGGGGAGTTTGGCATTATTCCTGGTTGCATGTCTGCAGGGTAGCCAGAATAGAATCCAGTGCTAGCAGCTGGGCTTGTTGCATTAGCAAGCTGAAAAGGCAATATGGGGCTAAGTGTTGGTAATGAGAAAGTGGAAGATGTCACTGGAGGAGTTGCTGTCAGTCTTGGACTAGGAGCTGATGTTACCGCAACAATCTTGATTGGTCGAAAGCTTGCACTCAAGTTTGGCCCTGGGATTGGGCTCAATGGGCGCAGAATGGGAACAGTTGTTGGCTTATGTAGGGTTGATGGTGAATTCCCTGAATCTGAAGGTTGACGTGAGAACTGCACTGTTGGACTTTTGTTATCAACTGAAAAAGTAACCGTGGGAGATAGTGGCTCAGTATCTAAAGGCTTTTCTTCCAGATCCTCTGGTATGGGAGTTTCATCCTCTTCTTTATCTTCATCATCAAGTTCATAAGACCCTTGCTGTTCACCATCACTGTCGCTGGATGGTTGGCTTCTGATACTGATCACAGTATCACTTAGAGTGCTTCCTTGTGTTGCCATTTCTGGGTTTGATGGACTCAAGGGACTTAAAAGAGATGGGCTTGAAACTGAAGAACTGTCGTCTGTGCTTTGTGGACCAGCAGGAAATACAAGGCAAGTATCTTCACCTGGAAAGAACTGCATCAAGACAGGTAATTTCAGGACATAATACAACAAGGCTAAGTCGTTCAATAAAGGATCAATGCTGACCCCAAGACCATTAAGTGTTATTTAAGATTATTCAACCTGTTTGAGCACTCTATTGAAATATCAGGAAGACCTACTGTAGAAAGCTGCAATGCTTACTATCTCGGCATGATCTTTCTTTCTTGACTTCCCAAGGACACCCTTGAACCACTAATGAATATTATAAGATCATTCATTGCATTCTACCCACTAATAGCTTATTACATGTACATAAAATTAACTAAAGATACTATTAGTTGATTCTCCGAGTTGTCCCTTTTGTCCTTCCGAGATCCACATCATCTGGCACTTGTTCATTGAATGCAAGCAAAATCTTTCTGGGTAGAATTTCAAATTGGTATGGTAAACACACCCAAAAAAAATTTCAACTGTCGAATCTAAATATTTTGTATGGTACACTTCATTCTTCTCAATACTAATTATTTGGCCCTTGGCCATCTCATCATTATAGGGAAGTATTACCTATATGTTAACACCAATGCTAAAACTAAGTAAGCTGTTTCAGTTTTGTGAATTTATATCTATTGTCCATGAAAAATTACATGTAACATTAGAAAAATATCTTGCTACCAAATTAGGTGAACGAGATTGGGCCTTCTTACAAGGTAACTAGTAGATTATTATTGCATTGGATTCCTTGTGCTTTGTGTGGTACACCTTAAATTGTGGAGGGAAGAAGGAGCATTTTGTGTGGAGCGTTAAGTAGGCTCAAAAGAGTTTTTAGCCGGGCAAACGCACATAACCTACACATGCCATAACTTAAAAACACACGTCAGCTAAATGAATCAAATTTCTATCAAAAGTAGCGTGTGAAACACACTGGAAGTGAAAATATGGTGTAAAATCGCGTAAACCGGAAATAAAACCTGCGGAAAAAAATTGTCTTAATCTTTAAATTTTGCTCGGTGACCTATCTTCATTGCATGCATGTATCATTCACAATGGCACTTCAAATAAAGTTTCGGGGAAAGTTATCTAGTACAATTTTCTGTAAACTATAAAACGCCCCTTTTCGATGTATCTTAAATTCTACTAGTTAATGGATTTAGGGAAATTTCCAACCAAGAAATAAAAAATGGTAGGTCACCCACTTAGTTTTTCCCATAATTTTCAAAAACTGAAATTTAGAGGGCCTTTTTGTGGACCTGGCATGTTGCCATGGTAACCGATATGATGTCAAAAGTGCCCTTAAAGTTCTACCCGACAATGGAGTTGTTACTGTATTAATATTAGCTTACCAAAACAACAACTGAAGAACTGAACTGAATGTATTAAAGGTTTTAAAAAGAGAATATACACACATGTGGATGCAGTTGACAAAAACAATGATTGCAAAGTGAGGCCAGAGAATTTAAAAAAACGATACCTGGATTAAGTGCTGCAGAATCTGGACAATTCTTGTGAATGATGGCCTTATGGAAGGCATTTGATCCCAGCAACTGCAGATCAAACAAACACTTGTTTAACTTACAATACTGGTAATTTGAAAGAACATAAGGCTATGTGCCATGATTGCAAATTAATTTTGGTGCAAAACAAAGCCTGAAAATCTAGGTTACGAGGATAGCAGTATTTTGGTGACCAGAAGTTGTCATGTTGTTAGATCAGACATCTGCAAACATCTTGCATGACATTAGGGATTGGGACTGCTATTAACATCAGGGTGCAACAAAAAGGCTGTCCAATAGCCCATGGCTAGTGGAATGACGTTTTGGGTTAGCGCTTTCTTAATAACACAGGGTTGCCCGATGGGTAAGCATCAAATGAACACGAGAGTGGCGTTGTTGGTTGCTTTTTTCTGATGTCAAACTTCAGTTTGACAGAGAAAGTGGAACAATACAAATCTTTTCTAATCATCCTTTTAACTCACATTTTTAGCGGGCTGTGATGATCAGGTTTTAAGCAACTCGCCCCAAATGCCAAACCTTAAGAAGATTTATACGAGGAAATACAATGGCATAAAAAATTAATGCTTCGAGGAAAGCAAGCATGAAAACGCTGGCAAGCTCTCAAGAGTCTGTAATTTTAGATTTAATTTTTTTTCTCAAAAATCAATTTTTCCATCGGAAATCATTACGTCAGCTGATTTGCGATTGTCCAGCTTCTAGTGTCACATAACATAAATGTACATCACAATGGAATATTCCTACATTATATCTTGCAAACTGTCTGATAACATTTAATAATATCTCTTTGGGTTTCTTTTCGATTTTAGGACGATATCCTTGTCTTTATCAAGAATCTTTCAGTAATTTCTGCACCCTTGTTATTCAGAATACTGCAAAAAAGTTGTTTACTTTGTAGCTGTTGTTAACAGTGTTTGAATAAAATATTGCAAGCTAAGGGAGAGTGTCAATTGAAATTAAAGAAAGAAGATTAAACTGTTAAAAACAATACAGAACATGTTAAAACTACACATTGTGGCCTTAAAAAGGCCACAATGATTCAAGCAGTAAGTCTTGCAACTGAAAACTTGTAGGTGTTTGTAAATGTTCTACATTGGAGGGAAATCAAAGACAATTACTTTATCAAAGCTAAAATAATGTGCCTTTTATCAATAAATTAAATTATTTTTGCATAAACATCTTCATATATATAAAAGAAAATTGGGGATAGCTCTTCAGAGACTTGGGCTAGTAAGATGAAATTACAGCTTGCCTGAAGGGCAAGATGATGCTTGGAATTTCGTCTCACCCCGTAACATCAAAAATAAATTATTTGTTGACAGTGATTTTTCTACACACAAGCTGTGTAGCAAGAAATTATTACAAAAACTAATGACTAAGCAAGCATATAATACCAGAGTATAAATTTGGATGCAAGTCAAGAGGACCCTAAGTACCCAAAGTACCTTGTCATAAGATCCTCAATTGGTTGTGGAATACCTGCTATTAGCGGAGGTCTTGTCCCTATCAAAACGAAAATGAATACCTTTTGGGCACTGGCACATTACATTGTAAACTCTGTCAGGTTTCTTGCTGTTTCCAGTTCTTGGCTCTCAATTTCTAACTAACTACATGTAGCCAACAGTTCACTTAAGAACATTAGTACCTTCAGTTTTCCCAATTTGGCCATGGTAATAGTGCACACAGTGATTACCTATCGGGCAGTTTCTTCCAACATCATTAAAATCACAGAAATTCTTTTTCTGACTGAATAGTAGGTAAATGACATGTCAAGCAGCTCAATGAGGCAATTACCTAATATTTTTCAAAATGGTCATACAAGTTAATATTTACTTCATTAATTTTGTAAGTCTACAGCTCTAATTGGTTTTGCTTCATACCAGTTTAGCCCTTGATGGAGGAAAATGCTTAATTAAGTCATATTTGTAAACAGGGTATACCCCGTAAATAAAACTCCCTTTCAAGACAGTTGACTAAAAAAACACAAGGAACGATTTTACATAGATGGTTAAACTCGAGACCGAGCTGGCCAGTGGGTGTTCGTGGGTATCGGTGCAGGGCTTCCCTTTGGATTGGCTGGGCCGGGGAATTCCCTTCGCCTCAAGGACAATGTGCTTTGATCAATGTGTTTCTTGTTATCGTTTTATGGGTTTTTATTCTCTCCCTATCTCTCCCTTGGGTAAGCACCTGGGTGGATGCCCCTCTCAGGGTTGTCATGGTTACTCGCTGCTCGCTGCAGCTAGTGGCTGGCTTCACCAGCTTCTCACCTTTCCCTCTATTTTTCCCTTCCACTGATTCTATCAGTATCCCCTTTTATTTGAGAGAGGCAGTTACTGTATCAATTCTATTTTTGTAAAAAAAAAAGGAAGTGTTCATCACCCACCACTATGAACTGCCCACATAATACTAAAAGCATTGTATCTTGATGTCTCCTCATATGGCTTTCGACGAGTAATCATCTCCCAAAGAATTATACCAAAGCTGTTATAATAAAAAAGTAAAATAAAAAAAAATGTTAAATTACTTTCACAATGAATCACTCCAAAATGCTTATTAAAAATTTCAGAACTTTTTTTTGAATATTTTTATTGCTGCCACAGTGAGTGAGCCTGAAGTGAACGAACGAGGCAGCACTCTAATCGGGAGAACACATTTTTCTTCAAAACGCAAGGGATTGTGGTCATGCGCAGTATGATCATCAGAGCCCGCTGTTTTTCATTTCGCTACTCGTGTCCTCAAACTATAGATAGTTTCGCTGTCACACAACAACAAAAATAATTTGAAATTGCTCAATGAAAAAGGCCAAGAACTTGGAATGTTGAAGAAACAAATCTTTTAACCACCTCTCCAATTCTCAGGTATGTGCAGTATATTGCTTCAATTCTGATTTATTTGTCAAGGCGTTTCACGCAACGTTATAGAGTTTTGTATGGAGACTCCACATGGCTTACCAATATATGGCAGCCTGTAATCAATGGAAAACATCTGGAGTTCACTTTGCAATGAAAGTGCACTTTTCACTCAAGAGATAAAATACATTTTCTTATTCAATGGTTTCACATAAATTATAATACCTATACTTAGAGTATCAGATTAATGTACAGTACTGGCCACAGGAATAGAAGCATTACATGTGCTTATCATGCGTGTAAGTCCGCCATATTACGTGCATTTTACAGTACGTGCGCGTTACGTTCGAGTAAAACAATAGATGAAGTTGTGTGTAAATAATTACACACAAAATTCTTCACAGTGCGTGTACAAGAGGGCAGAGTATTTACAGTTGTACATGTACATCAATTTGTAGCGGCTTTTTCTCATCGAAAAATGTTGCATGTCTAAAAGCACTACTGGTTTCCGAAGAATTTATTCAGCTTTGCATTTCAACATTTTCACAACAAGTGTCCACTTTAGTTGAATAGTCAAGACAAAGTGCTAAGGATTTGTTGATGGATTACAGCAGCAATCCGAAGATAAAACCCTATTCCAAGAACACTCAAACAAAGGTTGAATTTCATTTCATTGTCAAATTCATGTACATTGCTAAGTGGAAAATACATGCAATCTGCATGTAATGGACATGGCAATTTTACTCATGACAAATTACATGCAATCTGCGTGTAATTTCAGGCGCGTGTAATAGTTCGTGTAAAATTTTACGCGCACATATTTTGCGCGTAAATTTGCCATCTTGCACGCATTTTTATACGCGTGTGTAGGTGCTGCTATTCCTGTGGCCAGTACTGTAAGAAAACAAGAAGAAAAGAACTCACGGAGGAACACTGGTGCTAAACATGTGTGAACTAACATGCATCAACAAATACACGTATCATTATGAATTTTCAGTCACCTGAAAACATCACATTTCTCTGTGTAATTATTTCCTGTGAAAAAATTAAAAAATAATGATTAGACAATACAAAACCAAAACTAGTGTTTTAGATGTAGTTTGGCATGTCCGGCATGAAGGTTGTATATGTTGCAGTTACTTTTTCGTTTTAGTTAATTTTATTTTCAAGTTAAGGTAATTTTTTTTTTTTTTTTTGAGTAGTAACTTTTTTTTAAACTAGGTAAATTTATTTAAACTGGGTAAATCTTTTCTCTCTGGTGCTATCAAAGATTAGTGATTAGGGTCAAATGCTCAGCTTAGACTATAGTGAGTTGGGTTTAATGCTGAGCACTTAATTTGAATGGTCAGCTTTCATGTAAGGTTAAGGACACTGCCTGCATTTTAAGAATACATGGAGTGTTGATTAAAACGGTATGTTTGGCGCGCTTCGAGGCAGCAAGGATAACAAAAATATATTTAAAATAACTAGCATTTTAGCAGAAACTTGACAATTTTAATGTGAATCTCTGCAAAAATGAAGGATTTGTAACTTATATTCCATGTATTCCTATTCCAGAATACCGTCAATCCAACACACCCTTAGTTTTACCCATTATCTGAATTGGGCATGTTTCATGTGATTTACCGTTACCTGTTAACTGCTTCATGGTTATCCCGATCAAGGAAAGTTTAAAAAAACTCCCCATAGAAGTAAGTTTATGATCAATGTTATAATATTGTCAATCATTTCAGTTTTGTTAGTTTTATATGGATTTCATACGTTTTGGATATTGACGACCAGTGGCCACATGGTATAATGATTGTTAAAAGTTTATATCAGTCATTCCCGCTTAGCTCGCTTTTATATTGTTTCTTTTATTACCAATAATTATTGATTATTGATTAGAATACACCAGTCTGTACATTTTAATTTCAGATGAAATAAAAACATTTTCAGTATTACCATTGCGAGTATTCTTTGGTAGTGGATTGTCATAGTTCTCTTGTGCAACAGGGGCTAAGGTAAGGAAGGTAAGGGGGGGATAGGGGGATAGGGGTGAAGGAAGGGTGGGGGGGGGGGGATAGATCTGTGAAGGAAGGGTGGGTTAACCTGCGATCAGCCATACTTTGTTTTAGATAGGGCGCAAAAGGTATGCCTGATACAATTTCTTTACGAGTCATCTGCTGCCCACCTGTCAAGAGTGATGTTATCATGTGTCATGCTATAAATGTGAGCCAATCAGATTTTACTGGAAATTAACTGCATGTTGCGATTCAAGGAAAGATGTGACAAAAACAAAATAGAATCCAAGCTGGAAATGTCTGCAAAGTCAGACTTTGTTCATACAATCAAAGATATTTCTGCAAATCCTGCTTGACATGCACAGCTCGTGTGGCTTCTAAGTTCAACCCATCAAGGAACAAAGAATTTCAAGATAAAATCGGAGAAAAAGCAGAATACTTTATGTTATCATCAGGCACAATCAACAGTACAATAATATTATTACCTTTATTTAAACTCGCTTATTTGAGATGCCCATAAAAGATGCTAATACAGTTGTATCACTGTAATATTTTTGATTTTATTTTATTAACTTTGCCAGTCAAGCTGGCAGAGCGCCACAACAGCTTGCGCCAATTACTGTGGCCCCTTTTTTACCCTCCCAACCATGATACACAACAGAAGACAGACCACAACACCGGGAACTACATGCCCTACTCATAGCGACAAGTGTATGGGTTCTTTTACGTCCCATAGGATTATTAACATTGAAGGGTTGTGAGACGGGAAAGACATGAAAGTCTAAGCATTAATATGCAGATGTAGTTACAAAGGCAGCACTTTCTCCTCAGTTATTTAAAGACCCTGAGTGTTGGTCCGGCCGGAGTTGAACTTGCGACCTCCCGCATGACAGTCCGGTGCTCAAGCAACTGAGCCACTGGTGTGCGGTAATAATATGAGGAGATTATCTAGTTTTCCAGTAGCAGCTACTCAACTACCATTTCGTAAGGAGTGTGTCACTTAACCATTGTTCAGTGCTTCCATAAGCAATTTCAGATTTCTCTGTAAAGCTTGGCTGATTCCCCAAATGTGGCAGCACTAAAGTTTAATTTGGTTCTATTTGGAACTTCTTGCTTCCGATTATATTCCAAAGGACTAACCACAACTACAAATGTTTTAGAGTGGGTGGAAGTGGAACGATGCATTTTTTTCTAGAATGTTCGGGACTATGAATAACTCAATTGCCAAATCCCATAGGAACTACAACTTTTATGTCTTCTTTCAGACAAACCATTTATCTGATGCATTCTCCCTACCCTTCCTTTAAAGATTTCGAAGCAACAGCAGCTGTAAACAGCAGGGTTTGAGCTAGGATTTGATCAATGGAGAACAGTTTGTCCCCTTGGCTAAAATTGTGGGGGACATGTTCATTTTTTGGGAGACACTCGATTTTTTTTTAGTTTTCTTAAGTTCAAACATAGAAATAGGCAAGCCAACAAAAACTTATTTTATTTATAGCTGTTACTTGTAATTCAAATAACTAATACAAACAAGAAAAGGTAAGGAAATGGTATCAAGACTTTAATTCCCAGATGCGTCACGCTAGGTTGAGTATCATTCGGATCTTATGTCTACGCATGACCCAAGGCTCTGGGAAACTCTATGTAGGAGAACAATTTTTGCGTCGTAGGGTTCTTATAGCCAAAAACTGACTACTGGTATTTGAACCTTACCGTACCTGCTCTCTCCTCGTGATAATATGAATGCACCAATCAGAGATGCTTTTTATTGTTCTTCACAAAAGCCAATGAGAAGACAGTTTGTATCAGGGTTTCCCAGAGTTCTTATGCGCAAAAAAGAAGAGCTCTGGGTCGAGATTGGGTTGAACACGAGACCTACATGTTCATTAGAGCATGACTGAAAAGTAAACAGGCCATAAAATTCCTCCCACGGTCTGTGTTTCAGCTTGTAATTTTTGTACTGAACTGTATTATTTTCTTCTTGTGTGCTTCCCTCTGAGTTTTTTCCCCAGACTTTGAAAGGGACAAATTGTCCCCTTGGCCGTTTTTTAAAGGGACAATTGCAATATCAGTGCGGGATTGGCGCAATGGTCTGGTCTGGCTCAAACCCTGAAACAGGGCCTAAACATCATACCTGTTCAAATCCTTCGGACGGCCATAATTTGATCAGCTGTTAACGGATTTTTTTGCAATTCTGTAACCAATTGGAGAGAGGCTCCAAGAGCTCTATTGTTTTTTGGCCAATCAGAGTAAAGCCCAGATTCTGGACTACCGGCAGACGACTCGTTAAGAAATTGTATCAGGCGTACCTTTTCTACCCTGTCTAAAGAAAAGTACGCCTGATCGCAGGTTAGGGTGGGGTAGTACAGAGGGATTGAAGAACAGGGAGGGGAAGGAGAAGTTGCAGAGTGAAACGGAATGTCTTGTTCTTTTTTAGACCCCCTAAAAAAACCAAGCCCCTGTTTTTTTAACTACAGCCCCCGCCCCCCCCCAAAAAAACCTCCTTTCTTCAGACACTGTTGATAAAAATAAACCAGTTGAAAAAAAATTACCTAATTGTATTTAAAAATAAAAATTAACTGAAACGAAAAATTAACTGCAACATATATACCACCATCGTTTTTTGGGGGATTTTGTTGAGAAACATTCAATGGAAAGGAGGCCAAATTTTCAGGAAAAGCAGTGCCTCACTTGTTCAACCAAGTCACACGAAGAAAAATTAGTAATAAGAAGAAAAGAGGCTGAAATAATATTCTGTTCTATAAACAATAATAATTATTGTTCAGGTATTGCAGCTTGGCATTTGCCTAAAATTTAACAAAATTGGGGAAAAAATAAATTGCTTAATATGACAGCTATACTTACTGGTAATTAAAAGTTCTAAGGCCTTTTGTAAAATGCTTAAAACCCAATCATACCCAAAGAACCCCCAATCAGTGAGTAAAATCATCTGGCAATTGCCAGAGTAAAATCTAAAAATCTCACTCCCAAAAGAGGAAATGTTAATTTTTAATTTAAGAGTTCCATTCCAATCAGTTTATTTTTATGCAGATACTACTTTCTATTTTTTTAAAAACTCATTCTGACCTTCAAACACTTCTGGTGCCATCCATGCTGCACTTCCTTTATTGTTGGTCATGTGTGTTTTCATGTCACACGCTGTTCCAAAGTCACAGATTTTTAATGCAGTACCACACTTTGTCAGAAGCAAACTGCAGGATAACAGTGAGGTTGTATAACTGAAGGTGACAGGTACAAACAGTCATAAAACGGTGACATTTCAATTTTTCTTTACACGATTTACTTAATAGCCATAAGCTTGTCTTCGATCAACATGATTGTGATCTAACAGTAAAAAAGTAGCTACATACTGACTGCAGGGGGTCTGATACATGTAGCATCCACACTGTGTCCCAATAAAGCAAGTAAGAGAACTATTACATGTAAATGACACAACTTTACCAACATGATCACAGCATTTAAAAAGAGTTGGCAATTTTGAAGAAGAGTTCCCCCAATCGACTGTTGGCTGACTGTCAGAAACTGTCTGATGATAGTTTACTGACAAGTAACTTACAGGCTACCAACTGAGATCAATTTGGCAATACAATAGGCTAACAAAATTGCTTCTATCAAAAATACCATACTCTTTGTTTGTCCCTCCAAAATTTTGCATAAGCTTTGTTTCCAGTTTCTCTTGGGACAAAAGAAAAGAAAAACAATGCTTATGCAAATTTTTGGGGGACAAACAAAGAGTATTATGGTATTTTTGGTAAGAACTGCAAAGTGCCAAGAGTAAGAGCTGTGCTTGTCATCTGTAGTGAATCTCTTTGTTATAAAATCCTTACTTTGGTGGCTTGAGGTCTCGATGAATGATTGCTTTGGGCTTGATGCCATGTAAATATTCCACACCTCTTGCACACTGCAGAGCCCAGCTCATGACATGTGATGCTGTGTAAATAGGTGCAGGCCGGGTAGGGTGTGTCCAATGAAGTACTGTGAAAATCATTAAAATAATCAGATGCAAATGCTACACACAGTCCTGAAATAACTCTATCAAGAGTCTTTAAACAATTGTTATTCTGAGAGCCACCACATATCTGAAAGTGTGTGAATAACCAGTAATAAAAGACTTCGAAGAAACTTTTCCCTTCCCAATGAAAATTCCCTCCCCATGAAAAGCAACATTAAAATTAAAATAAATTAAAAGCTAAAAAAACTCATAGAGATGCCGAATGCCCCAAAACAAGATGGTATCAAACAAGAAACATTGTTATTTCAGCTCATGACTGAAGAAGCTCGACAAATAACCCCATGTTTAAGAAGGTAAAAAAGTTATGTGGAAAAAATGATCACCAACACCTCTATATTTTATCAGGGAAGAAAAGCGATGTAAGAAAATTGACACGCTAATGATACACCACTGAGACATTATCGGCAAGTGATAAGAATTTCAAAGATTGTTGATTGATAACTGATGCGTCGGCCAACAGTCAACCAAATGTCGGCTGACAGTCAGTTCGCAAACTGACACATTAGCTGACGCATTGATTGCATTGGATTCATTACCATGATTACAATAGAACGATTTTCAATAGAGTGTTAAAAGTAATCCAAGGCTGTGCTCTAACGGCGCCCAGTTGCCTGAGGCAACTGATAGCTTTTGGGCCGCGGTGGTTTCATTGTTTCACGGCAGTTTTCACAAAAGCTCCATGGGAATCAAACGGCATTGATTCACGTTTTGAAAATTTATTTTCAACCCAACTAACCAGTAAAAAGGTTTACCTGCATTAGTCCCAAACGTTTTTACATAAACGTGCCACAATCTTTACTTTTTCACTTTTAAACCTGAAGTATGGAATGAAAAATTTGACGGGTTCTGGGTTTTTCTTGCACTAGCGAGTTCGACAATCACCAGAGCAGTTGCAGCAATGTTTTGTTGAGAGAGAGATGGATGAAGATCTTGCTGCGTTGTTGATCTCAGATAATTAATTAATTTTGGCACCCAACTTGGAGGGCTGGGCACCCCAGCTGAAATGCTTGGGAGCCCGAAGGGCTCGCCAAAATTTTGCTTGGAGTACAGCCTTGTAATTAGCGAATTGCTTTGGTTTTGCATTACTTCACTCAGTGATTGGTTCAAAGTTTTCGCAACCAACCAATCAGAAGTGAAACCAAAACCAATTGTGGCTCGCGCATGCACATTTTCCCGCGCTTTGTGGCTAACTTCGAGGTTTGATTGGTTTACTGGATTGTCACCGTCCTTTTTAAGTGGCCAAAGTAATTACTTTGGTTCTGGTTTTTCGTTTGAAACTTGCTGTAAACTATAATTATTGTAATCAATTGAGAGACTTAAGGACATTCCTAGTACAGTGTATGTGTTAAATGTAAATAATATAATTTAATATTCTGTTTCAATAAACTTCAATGGGGAAACACACCAACTACAATTAAACAATAATGATTAATATTATTATTATTCATGTGCAGCATCAAGACCAAATAACAACCTAAAAACAATATTATAGAGAAAATTACACTATACAAAAATAATACTGACAAAGATTCCAACTTACAGTTATAAAGTGATCCTCCTTCTGCATATTCCATTACAAGACATACCTGATTACAAAGTCAAGTAAAGTGGGTTCTTCAAAGGCTGTTACTTTCTAAAACATTATTAATTTTCTGAAGGAAGGCAAGACAATAATAGGTGCGGTTACACTAGACCTCTTGCCCATGGGGAACCTTGGGGTTACAGCTTGGGTTGGGTTTACCCTGGGTTATGATCGACTCCCCATTTGCGGTTACACACTTGTAAATTACCCAAGGGGAAGGTAAGCATTGGCCTGTTTTGGTGGGAAACTTACCTTTAAGATAAGACAAGATGAGATTTATTAGTTTTTCCACTAAATGGTTTTTGAACAACTAATTACAATACAAAATACATTAAAATTAAGGATTTAAAAAAAAAGTAAACATCGAAGATCTACATCTGAACGACAAACTTTTCTTTGGCTTATTTTCGGTAATTGTCACGATCGGCCCTTCTCTTAAACTGTCCACCTCAATTAAGTTCAGCGATTCATCGCTTCATTTTAAGAAGGCAACAAAGACGTCGACTTCAGTTACGCTTTCTCTAGTCCTTGCAACTCTCCAATTTATAATTTAGACGTCGACTTGCTGCTGGCCAGAAAAGGCGTGCTTGGGTATTTCCACGTCTGCAGTTGTTTACACAGTTCATCATAGCATGTATTTTCCTCGCGTTCGGCAATCTTGTGATTGGTTGAGCCGCTTTGGGGTTTTGTTAACCATAAGACTTACATCTGGAACTGTCATGGGCAATTCTTTTGTTCTTTTTGACGTATCCATGGAAATTTCCCACAGGAAATTTTCCTTTGGGCAGATCGGTTACACATAAAAAATTGCTTCCCCGTGGGAAAAAGCCACTTACCCAAGGGCAAAATGGCTAGTGTAACCGCAGCTATTGTAAAGAGGGTGAATCAGGAGGACAGATACCCCTCAAGAGCACAATGTTCAGAAGTAAATGCTCACGAATGGTAATGGCGTCAAATGATTTCAATCAATATTTGTTTGTCAAAATGATCATGAATTAACAAAATTCACTCTTCACTCTGACAAAAATTACAAGGTCATTTCTATCACTAGCTTCTTTTCATATTTTAAACTCATTTCTTATCTCTCCTGATTCTAACATTTAGGGACAGGTAGATGACAACAAGTTGTTACAAGATAATGTACACAGCTACATATGTATGTAACTCTAAAAAACTTACAGGTTCCTGTGTTGTACAAGCTCCATAGAGCTTGATGATGTTTTCGTGACTGATTCGAGACAACTGCTGCACCTGTTACCACAAAAAGCAATATTACAGTAGTGTGACATTACAGAGCGTTTAAAGAGTATGAGAATGGTAAACATTTGAAACCCTTACTTCAACAATAAAAGCCTTCTTTTCTGCCTCTGTTTCAATTGTCTTTACAGCAACAATAAACTTTTTTCTCCACAAAGCTTTTGTAACAACTCCAAACGCACCCCTTCCAACAGTCTGTCCAAAGAAAACAAACAAAAGACATTTAACAATAATATTACCCCATCACTCCTTACACCTTAGTCCTGGAAGAATGTTAGACCATTCCATTCCATGAAACAGCGTAACGAAATACCAAAACACTATGTATGACCCCACCATACATTGATGCTCCTAATTCATTGAGATTAAGATTAGGATTCAGATTAAGCCTGAGATTAGGAGCAGTAACATTTTAGGGCCTAGGCCTAAAACAATATTTATTCTCAAATCCAATCTTTGTCAGTTAGTATTCAATGTATGGTGGGGTTATACATGGTGTTTTGGTGCTTTGTTTCCATGTTTCGGTGTTTTGTTGTTTAGTAATGTCCTTTTAAGACGGAGTAGCAAGAGACTATGTTTGACTATCCAACAGGCTGCTTTGTGAAGTTCTGTAATCTTAAAAGCATTCCTAGTACATCTTGATCTGTTATTCCTGCACAATCGACTGATGTATATAAGCCACTTGCTTGTCTTTTCATTGTTATAAATTACCCTGATCTTTGTGCTAATGGCTGTTTTTGGTCCATACATGTAAATAGCTCATGATTGTTAATTTTCTTTTTTTTTTAATATTATAGTCAATGAAGTCAACTTTAGGCTATGAAGAAATGAACGCACTCTTGCAAAAATGGACCACTCGTCTCGTCCAGTTTGAGTTCGGCCTCCCGTACTTGTTATGGCTTGTGGCACCAGCAATAATTTAACTCGTTTATTGCATAGAAGAAAGATGAACAGCTCCTCCAAGACAAAGCAACCATTGAACAATCTTCCTCCCCTCTCCCCTCCCAAAATGACCTTACCCCCCCCCCCCCCCCCTAGATTTTGGTTAGTCACATGATCAGGGTCTTACACAACAAGGCAGGGAACCAAGAAGGAAAAGAGAGTTATGCATTATGGGGTTTGAGGTTTGTGATTAAGTCGTATCTTAGACATACTCGCCAAAATTGGTGCTTAAACCTAATCATTAAACTTAATAAAGATGATATGCGGGGGGGGGGGGGGGGGGAAAGCAAACCTGGGGGGTGACTTTGCCAGCTGAATGCGTGAGATTACCTCTATGTTTTCCAGCTCGGAGCTGTCAATTTCTTCAACAAATCCGGGCGGTGAATCAGGTTGCAGATCGTCTTCTTCGTCCATTTCTCGCTCCTTTATTCTCTTGTCAAGCAAAAGAGCCTTTGTAAATACGACGACCTACACTATTAGCTAGATGACAATTCTCGATTCGGGTGACAGTATCAATCCTAATAAGCGACCGAAGA
Organism: Montipora foliosa; assembly: GCF_036669935.1. Taxonomy (NCBI): domain Eukaryota; kingdom Metazoa; phylum Cnidaria; class Anthozoa; order Scleractinia; family Acroporidae; genus Montipora; species Montipora foliosa. The sequence continues at coordinate 3,117,242 of NC_090871.1, forward strand.
TTTTCAGAATGACCCCAACGATCCAAGAGGATTCTTTTATGAGCGTTCCATCTTTATGTACATGTAGTCCGCAACAAAGCCATATGAAGACGGTCGAAGACCATATGAAACAGACACAGACGGGAAAACGGAACTAGTAATTCACGTGACAGCTGCCATGTTTGCCTTTATGCAAAGCCAATACATATCCCATGATGCTCGACGAATAAGCGCGCCAACAGACATGCTCAACTCGATTTCTTGGATACTTGGGACGATTGGGACATACGGCGACATCGGCTTTGGATCTTTGGAACGATTTTTCAACGATCAGCTTGTGTTCTCAACGGGTCATTTTACTATTTCAACTGTTTTAAGGTAATATTTTAGTTTAAAACTCACATTATGTTTCCAATGGAAGAAAATCATTGGGATTGCTGAATGACTTTTCTACATTGTGTGATCGGGTAATGTTTTCGGTTTCCGCTTGGTTTTGCATTTAACGCAACCAGCTCGCTGCACTGATTTAATTTATGCTTTATAGTTCGCTCTTTAGTCTTAAAGAAATGTCATACTTAAAAATATTCTCGAGATGGTCAAACAATAAGCACAATAATCACCTCTGACAATGATCTGTGGTGTGAAGTTGCATTTTATTTTATTTCATTTTTATGTAATTTAATTTTATTACAATTTAATGGAACAGAAGTTACCCTGAATATTTAAATAAGCGAACTTTAATGTTAAGGTGAAGAGCGAAAATCCACGGGAAGGGAATTCCATATATAAACAATTCGATTTTAAAAGGTTAAATTGTATACTACTTCTCCAAGAGAAGTTGCATACGAATATATGCAACTCATTTCCATTTGATCCGGGTGAATGGCACTGCACCAGGACTCGCTTTGAAACCGAGGCATCCAGCAACTCGGAAATGGGCTGTTTGATGGCTCTGTTCTGAACTCTTTCCAGACTTAAATGTTCTTTAAAACGGTTTAGGTTGACCAGACCTCTAAGCCATATCCCTTGACTGCATGAACACAATCGATCATGATTATTTCAAGTGGTGGGGTTGTGTTAACTATTATTAAACAAGACAGTAGTTTGTTGTACAGTAACAGACACCTTTCAGTTAATTCCCAATCTGGAGGACAAAACAATAAGATTTGTTTTGCATTTGAATGGTTTGTTTCTCTCAGGGGACAGAACAACCATTGTTTTGTCCTACTGAAATGGGTCTATTCAAGGATTGCATTGACATCTTGTTTAACATAAACAGGTTTTTCATTAAGAAATAAAAAGACAGGAGAATCATTTGGAAGAACAAAGCTTTTTTCCAATCATAATGCCCACTAAGAGAAAAATTTAGCGGAGAATTTTGCATAATAGCCGGAAAATTCACCAATCGCTAATGCTTGATAAAAACCTTTCAGCAGAGTACAAAATAATGGTTTGCATTGTTTGCTTTTTGTCTGTTTGTTTGTTTTTGCTACATCTGTTAGATTTCTCTTGGACAAAAATGAGCTTAGCCGAAATTTGTGAAAATGCCAAGATGGCGCGTGAGTATGCCCTGCTTGGTAATTATGACACATCATTGGTGTATTATCAAGGTGTCATTCAGCAGATACAGAAACACATCCAGCAGCTCAAGGATGATGCTATTATGAAACAGGAATGGCACCAGGTTGGAACATTTTGTTCTTTTTAAGCCAGATAAAAATTTATTTAACATTTGCATCTGGGCTTCATTTACTAAACACTAGTGTTAGTGGCTAAAGAGACAGAAAAATGATATTATTCAGGGCTCAAACTTGGCGGTGGTCTACTAGCCAAATACCAGTAGATTTTGAATTTTGACCAGTGGATTTTCCTCAGTTGCTAGCCATCTTGGCTACTTAATATTCCCCTCTATAAATAACTTAGGTCTTCAAACATTTTCAACATGATTTTTTCATTTCAACAACTGGCATGAATTAAAGAAAGAAAGAAAAATAATTCTATATTTGAAAAGTAATTCAATATTTGGTTTATACAAGTTTGTGTTTATTCGCTGACATATTGATTTTGCTTGATCGGGGAAACATGGAACCAAGTCGAATACCCATAATGCAATGCTATCAAAAACGCTTGTCCACCATCTTGAAATGCAAATTTACGATCGCCGCGCGTGATTGCTTTTGTTATGGATATCACTCCGCCAATATTTAATCTTTTTGAATAATTTCTTTTTTACATCAGAGATCCTATTTCGATCATTACTTTAACCGAAAAATCCAAATTTGACGAAAATTGCCAAACTGAAGGTATATGTTAACCTTAAGATTTGGTTTCCCCACCCTGATTTTAAAGTAACACATCAGAGGAAAAACGGGAAGATGGAAATTGTTCATCATTTTGTCCTTGGGCACTTACAGTGGCATTTTTTTTTTTTTTTTGTATCACAGGTGCGACAGTCAATTGTTAAGGAATATGACCAAGTCAAAGAAATCAATCAAACCCTAGCTAATTTCAAGAAGGATACTGTTCATTTTGGTGGGCCACGACGATCACATGAAGAGGAGCCAACCAGGGACCCTGATGTTTGGCCGCCACCAGCACCAGTTGAGAGAGACCACAGGTAAAAGAATAATTGGAGACTCGACGTGGTCAGTATGACAATAAATTATCATTATAGTGATACTCACTGTTGCGTCACCTATTGTCATTAATATGCCAACCAGAGATCTACTGACTGTTGAAAGAAAGGTTGTTTTGTTCTGTGGTCGGCAAAAGTGAAACATCAAAATTATTGTTATATAAACAATAAATATTGCTATCGGTAGAGATATTTATTTTAATTGCATGTGTTAAAGGGTAAATTTGATCACAGGTCAAAATGATTTTAACCTACACTGTAGGTTGATTTGAAATTTCTTCTTGTCTGGTATTTATTATCATAAATAGATACAAAGAAACTACAAATCAACCATTATTTTGACCTTTAGTCAAATGTAACCTGTAGCATATTTGCAATACATTTTGTAATTATTCTCGGTTTTCACATGACGTCACGACCGCCATGTTGGTGCCCCTAAACAAAGAAAAGGCGGCCATGTTGGTGCCCCAGCCAAATCCTCCGGGATTCTCACTCTATTATTATGCAAACGCTTCCTTTTGTTTTCGTTGAAAAACATGGCTGTTGATCACGTGAGTGAAAACCAGCAATACTGGTAATAATTTATTGGCACAAATCCTTTCCCCTCAGAGATTTTATTTGGCCACATTAAATGAGGTTAAATGAAATTTAACAGATATTTGCACATGCGTCCATTTCTTCCTGCTATAGACCTTATTCATAAATGGCGGTCACATTTATAATTCTTTTGTCCAAGCGTAAATTAGCCTACCAAGCCTCATTTTAGAGCAACAATTCCTTTCAATTCATTGTATGGTATTGAGGCTTGGTAGGCTAATTTGCACTTGGACTAAAGAATCATAAATTGATCTCCATTTATGAATAAGGTCTATGGGTTGTAGAGCTTATTTATCGGTGTGGAAGGAATAAGGAGCATTTTGTGTGGGGCGTTTAGCGGTTTTTTCCCCCTCCCTTTCCCCTCTACTTTCCATTGTTTATCACTGTGACAGGTGCCTGTCTTTTTGGGGGGCATGGGGACTCATGGCTGGGTTGTCAGGTTTTGCCATCCATCAGTGCAGTCTCCATCTTGGAGCTGGCTGCCAATTGGGGAAGCTCCAGGATGTCTCATGCATCCAACCTCCACTTAGCAACACAGTTGTTAATTTTTACTAAGTATCACACAGAGGCTTATAAATTCAAAGTTACCCCAGTAAGCCATGGGAACAAATTTGGTTTAAGATTGGAATTTTTTTCATTTTAGGCCCTCCAAACCAGCCCCTCGTCCAGTGGTAAGGAAAAATGATGATTACAACCCCTCAGTGAATCGCGCATCTGCACCAAGCAAGCGTCCTGATCGTGACCGAGCTGCAGATAAAGGTGGGCGTAAGCCTGCTGGGGGTCCAAGTAATAAACCCTCACGTGATCCAAGACAGGGAGACAGGGTGCGTGGTCAACAGAAAGGGGACAAAGACAAAGGAGCTGCCAAGAAAGAGCAAAAGGTGAGAATGGAATAGCTTGAACAACTTTTTACTTACAACGCTGTCCTACTGGTTACGAAGTACACTGTAGAGTTGTGTCACTTATGACCCTGTCGGCACGTCCTATAAATAATTGAAATTCCTCACAAATACAGTCTGTGACAAAATTCCATGGAACAGTACACGACTATACTGATCTAAAGCTTTCGTGGCTTACTCTCCCCTCACCATGTTGTTTTCACGCGAGTTTCTAAGCCCATTTGCCAAAATAACATTGTGGGAGGGCAAGGTATTGCGAAGTGTTTCAACAATTTTGTTATTATTATTATTATTATTATTATTATTATTATTATTATTATTACATGTATTTGTTGGCAGGATGAAGCTAAAGGGAGTGATGGTGATGCAGATGGTGAGAAAAGATTTGATGGAAGTGGGTATGATAAAGACCTGGTAGAAGCTTTGGAAAGAGACATCCTACAAAAAAATCCCAATGTTCACTGGTATGGCATCATACTATACAGAATTTAACTATTCCTGGTATCTTTCTCACACACAACTGAGAGCCAAGCCGAGCCAACCATGCTTTATTAACACAGCCAAAACGTGATAACTACAACATAATAGACCCTATAGAAAATATCAGGAACTCTATTATTTTAACAAACTGAATGGAATATGATAAACATCCTTAGGGTAAAAAAGCTGCAAAACTGCACTGAAAAAACCAATGAGTGGTTGGTAGGAGGGGCAGGTTAGTCAATGGTGGATGGCAAAAACAAAGTGAGCTGCCAACAAACCATGTGATGTAAAGACCCCCCACACGCTGGACCCATTCTCCCAGCTGTGTGTGAGAAAAACATTATTATTTTCCACTTAATCTGTTCCTCAGCCAGTGGAAAAACTCACTTCGTGTAAATTAAAAGAACTAAAAAGAAAACAATTTTACTAATAATGATTGTAAATTACAATAGACAGTAATTTATTATCTTACGCTATGATACCTTTAGGGTAGATATCTCAAGAACTTTCTAACAATCAGACCCAGCATAGCTGCAGCTTACACAGGGCTCGAAATTGCGAGCAATACAGTCGCATTTGCGACTAAATTTTTCCCTTTGCGACTAAAATATCTAGAGAAGTTGCAAATTTGCGACTTGTCACCTTCGCTGTTTTGAAACAAAAGGGTTAGCAGTTGCCACTTTGCTGCTACTTTTGCTAAAATAAATAAAGAAATGACAAAATTATTTTGTTTCTCGCTGTGAATTTTCTCTGAAGATAGCGTAATTGTAGAGTAATTTAGCTGCGATGTTACGTGCACAGCTCCATTTCTTCGATCATTCGCCATTTTCAGCGGTTTCTTTACACACAAGTATTGCGGGCTCATATTTTCTGCTAAACCACTGACAACACAATGCAGCGCGGCAATTTTGCGACTAAAATTTGCGAAATTGCGACTAAATTTTCATATCTTATCGCAAAATGCAACTGGATTTTTTCGTTAATTTCGAGCCCTGTTACAGTCTTATTTGTTTCTTACTGACAGCCCTAAAGTAATGAAATGAAAATGTGCAACTATCACGAATAAAAATATGATTGTCCTTTCCAGTCAGTTTGTTACCCCATTCCACTCGGTTTGAAAGTGTGAAATGGAATAATAATTATTATGATTCTCAAACATGACTTTTACTGTTTTTGTAACTTAGTTGGTGGGTTTTTCTGATTCATTGTTCATGCAGGAGTGATATTGCCGGATTGAGTGAGGCGAAGAAGTTATTAGAGGAAGCCGTTGTTTTGCCTCTCCTCATGCCTGACTATTTCACTGGCATCCGTCGTCCATGGAAGGTGCAATAGTTTCTTTGTTACAAAATGAAGTGAACCCATATTGGTTTGAGTTTGTGCAGGACCAGTGTATTCAGACCTAAATTTTAAAACATGCAAACAATCTGCATCAATGAAGCCTAACACATCACCGTCCCTTCTTAAAATTGCAAGGCATAGCTTGTTTTTCTTGCATGCTATTTTTAGCCACTGTTAAGATTTCATAGGGAAACACTTTTGTTAATGTGTTTTTTTAGTCATCTAAAGACCTTAATGTTCATGATTTTGAACCATTATACACAAATGCTTGTTTCTTAAAGAGTTCGTTGCATATGATATTCATAAGAGTGACCTTTCATGCAACCATATCTATTGATGACATGTCATAAATTGCCTTTTTTTTTTTACTCAGGGAGTGTGTATGGTAGGCCCACCCGGAACAGGGAAGACAATGTTGGCCAAAGCTGTTGCCACTGAGTGTGGTACGACTTTCTTCAATGTTACGTCGTCAACCCTGACATCTAAGTATCGTGGAGAGTCTGAAAAACTTGTTAGGCTGCTTTTTGAAATGGTACGTTATTACCAAGGTTTGTTTCATGGCCCAGTTTTTCAAGATCCAATTAACATTAATCTGTAGTTAAATACAAACCCAGGCTTTAACATTGTAACTCTGTGCTGAAGGAAAGCAAAGGCCTGTTCAATTTTGAAAGTTAAACTGCATTTTAAGTTTCCTGTAAGCCAGGGTTACAGTGTACATTTTTGTGCAGGATTAATACATTTAAGTTCAGCGAAACAACACTGCAAATGTGACATTTTCCAAAAACAGTGTTGTAGTCCTAGTGCCTAAAGGACCAAAATATTGTAATTTGACAGTGGGGTTATTTGTAGCTTTGTTTTGTTATGGTTGTCATTTTTAGTTGTTTTTTGGTGGGATTTGTTTTGACAATAACATGCTGTTTACACAATAGACAAGGACCTGGGATTACACACTGCACTCCAGCAATTCGGTACAACTAAATTTGTCTTAATTGCTTCAAGATAACAATATTTAACTAATACCATTCAAAATGCACTTATAACAATTGAGAGAAATTCGCATTTAAAGTGCAGATCATGGAGAGGATTTACAACGATTTGAGGCAACTGTCAAGATAATATTTTTTTTGGTCTTACATAGGCTAGGTTTTATGCCCCAAGTACGATTTTCATTGACGAGATTGACTCAATCTGTAGCAAGCGAGGGTCTGACAGTGAACATGAAGCCAGCAGAAGAGTGAAATCCGAGCTGCTAATACAGATGGATGGTAAGTATTACAATGGTGAACCTTGTGATGTATGTTCAAGAACGTATCACTATCTGTAGAACAGCTTGAGAGGTGTACATGTTGCCTGTGAGCATGCTCACTTGTTTGGGTTCTGAGCAATTATTTTGTGGTGGAACCACCAGTGCATGAGAATGGGGCACTCATACTTTGCATGTTGGCTGCTCGACTGCCAAAATACTCACTCGATACCCCTAGCAAAAGTGAACCTGCTCACAGGCCATCAGAGCTGGTGTCCGACAGGTTGATGTAGTCGAGGAGCAATCCAGCAAGTGTGAGGAGAATCGTTGGTAACTTAATGATCCTCACCACCAGAGGCACTATTACACTGAATTACTTGGTTAAAGAAGAACAACTCTGCAATTGAACAGGCTACCGGGAAATTACTCTACTGAAAGGCAAGCATGTTGAAAGATCAGCTTTCCAAAACAAGCGGTTGGCAGTTTCACAAATGGTTTTTTGGGCCCGAAAAGATATCGGGACTTTCGTGAAACGACTTTCTCTGACTTTCGTGAAACGAGCCCCAGGACAAAGCTGCCACGTGTTTGAATGATTGCACAAATAGAGAGTGAATTTTAATATCCAAATACCCAAGACTGGAAACTACATTTAGAACATTTGAAAAATTGCCATTGGTCAGCCAAAAGGCTTTCCATTTTGTGTGTAGAAGTTTTTTTATTTTCTAAGTTCCGTGTGTATGATTTGGTGTGGGGCATTTATGTTGGTACAGCTGTAAAAAGGGTGGGAGTTGTGTTGATTTGTCATGATTAATAAAATGTGCTTTGTTTTCCGTAGGCGTCGGTGGAGGTACTGCTGAGAGTGGCCCTCAGCTTGTTATGGTGTTAGCTGCCACTAACTTCCCTTGGGATTTGGACGAGGCTCTACGCAGGAGACTGGAGAAGAGAATTTACATTCCTCTGCCTGAAAGTACGGTCAAAGTGTATAATTATTTATGTTGACATGCTATCCTCAGAGGGCTAGTTCGACGGGGTTCCACTAGCCTGCAAGCCTGATTGGCATAATTTTATTGTTTTGGGGAGTTGTGAGATATCACCCCTGGGCAGAAAATCGACACTCCCCGGGTGGGCAAAAGGAACAACTTGCAACGATTACTGAAGATACTACTACTCTCAGTTGAATATGCCACTTGGGAAGTTTGGTAACAAAGTTTCAGCGTGAAGCTGGCAAAGACAACTTGCTTCGTTTCCAAGGATTGACGTCATTTAACTTGTTATGGTTACCAGTTTCATTTAACCGTTTGTAGATTTTTGCGGGCTTCATCACTCATGACGTCAAGGCCCTAAAAGTTACTCTTGGAAACGAAGCAAGTTGCCCTTGCCAACATAAGAACTCAAACTTTGAAACTTCGTCGCGAAACTTCCTAAGTGGCGTACTCAACTGAAAATCGTAGTTTGAAGAACTATGTATATTGAATTATGAACAGAAGCAAATAATCGTAGTTGTGAACATTACTTAAGCAGTAACGAAAGGAAAGCTTGAAACAGAACTTGAACCCAGGCTTAAACGGAATTTGGACCCAGGACCTCTGCGATAATGACGCCGTGCTCTACCAACTGAGCTGCTTTCGATCCTGCTCAAGTCACATTCATAACTGGGATTAATAATATTTATCCGTTTAATCTTAACATGTTCGTTGACGAATTTTCGTTTTGCCCTGGCATAAGACGAATTAAAACAGAATTAGCTGAAAAAGGATATGCGGTTGATTAATTTTAATGAATGACTGGGGAATATCGTGGGAAATATAAAAATGTACCAAACCCAATCGCTGAAGTGGCTCGTAGCAACTGTACAACACCAAAACTTGCAAACAGACAACAACCGGTCTTAGTTGAAGCAAACGCGAACAAACGCCAAACGTAAATTTCTGAATTCTTATTGTTATCGTTTCTAGCTGTTGGGCGGCTTGAGTTACTCAAAATTAACTTACGTGGAGTGAACATGTCTGAAGATGTTGTTCTCGAAGAGATTGCTAAAAAGATGGAAGGCTACAGTGGAGCAGACATTACAAATGTTTGCAGGTATGGGATAAAGAAATGGTGCGAGTATTAGTCTCCTCTTCACGATCAACTGTTTTAAATTAATAGACAAAGAATAAACACAAATTTTGCGATACGCGTAGAGTTTTGACATAAGTTGCCCAAAAATCTAGCCAATGTTCCAACGGTGGCGGTTTTCTGGTTGGTAAACCGTACCTTCCTGTTCAACATAATTATGTTGCGGTTGTTGGCGGTATTTGAGAATTGAAGTTTGAATAAAAGACATGGGATAATTGTATCTCACCGACTGGCTTTGACTCGTTGCGTTTCTTCTCGTCTTCCTTTATTCGTTGACGTTATGTTGTTTGCACTTTTCAGCAAAGTGTTAACCACGAATCTTTTGCGGCACAAAGGGTGACAAAACTGCGAGAGGGCGTTAACCAAACTACAACTTCAATGACTTTGTAGTGCTGCCGTGTGTACAAGGCGTTTCCGACAAAATAGGTCGCATTTTGAAACAACAAAAGGTCAAAGTAGCTTACAAACCACAACTAACCATCAACAGCCTTTTTCCACGCCCCAAAGAGCTAGACGATACTGACCGCCAGAAATCAGGCATAGTGTACAAACTCAATTGCACACAGTGTAATTTTGTGTACTATGACCAAACAGAAAGATCATTAAAGACCCGAATTGCGGAGCACAAAAAGGCAGGGACAGGTTTTGATCAAAACTCCAAAGTTGCAAGCCATGTCCACCATTTCAGCCACAACATGAACTTTGAAAACGTCAAGGTCGTTGGTTTCGAAGCCAATTACCACAAGCGACTTATCCTCGAAGCCTGGCACTCTACTTTGGACCCGAACACTGGGAACGATCATATCGTACTTCCTGAAGCCTACAAAGGCATCGCGCGAGCATGAATTGCATGGTCACGCCCGCAAGCTTCGCGCTACGTTACTTTAAATAGCGTATGACAACGAACTTCGCTTTCATATCACTGATGAAGGCTTAGGCATTAGCCGAAACGTCTGTTGAAAAACAACAAAAGTCAGTGGCAAACCTTTTTCCTTAGAACTTAATGTCACTGAAGCTCATTGTATTTTAGCTACGGCGCACTGGTGAGGGCCAACAAGCCTGAAACAGCTGTCAGCGTCTGCTTATTGAGCGCTGATCATGCTGTAGGTTTGGCCGACCGTAGTTCCATTTTGAAGAGAATGCCTTCGTGAACGTTGTTTGATCTGTCCTAACAGTGATGTGTTTATGCTTATCACTGTGTTGATCCTGCGTAATGCAAAGATCGTCAAACTTTTTATAAATTAATTTATAAATTAAGTGATGAGTTTTTCATATATATGATATATCATTTATTCGCTCACCTCTTACGGAATATAACTCGAACTCACAAGTGCCCAGCTCCCCGCAGCTGCAACAACACCAATTTTATGCACACTATTTAGGCAATACAAATACAGAAATTTAGACGAAAATTACAGGTCAAAAGAAAAGATTATTACATATGTATTGAATAAATGTGCAACAGCCGAAGCAGCAAAGCTAGCTCAGTTTGTAGAGTAGTGCAGCACAGTAGCACGGTCATTGGTTCGGGTTCTGCTTCAATCCTGGATTTTATTCACACAAATGCTTAAGATGCTGCTTGACTGCCACAATCTCCAAATCTCGTGGGTTTTGAACTCTTCGAAAATTGATGCCACTATCAGCAACTCGAATGTATAAACGAGCCGTAATGGTAGTGAATGAGATACTTTTTGGTCGTTCTATTATTTACTTCAAAGCTTGACCTGTACCTTATCCCAGCTCTATAAACTGAAAGTAAGTTGCGTCACTAGCTTTTCACGCGTACCGGGTTTTTTTCCATCACTTTTTTTGTCGTTACAGAGATGCGTCCATGATGGCAATGAGACGTCGTATTCGTGGTTTGACGCCAGAGCAGATAAAGAACTTGCCGAAAGAGGAACTGGATTTGCCTGTTAACATGGAAGACTTTGGCTTGGCACTTAACAAAGTCGCCAAATCTGTTTCTGATGCTGACATAAAGAAATACGAAGAGTGGATGAAAGAGTTTGGCGCGACATAATAGTATTACGTCGTTACGTTCCGCTTCAGATGGCTAATCCAAAAATCACGTTCCGTGAGCGAGACCCTTGAACCTCCGGTTGATTTGAAGATTGATATTCAAGTGACGGCTTGAACTTGTAACAAGAATTCTTGATTGTTGTAAAAGATACGTTAAAAACCAATATAATATTGAAAAGGACGGTTTTTCTTCTTGTTTAATTTTACTTTGTTTCGGGGGTGGGGGGGGGGGGAGGGGTTGAAGGGGTGCTTTTAACGCCCTTATTGTAGTTATTGCTGATTGTCGTGCATGGAAAAACCAGTAAATTAAGTTAAGTTGCCAACAAGTTAATGCAAATTTTATATTCTACCAAGGAAAAGTTCACTTCTGAAAGGCCACTTGAACGCTTTATTTTTCAACCCACTGCATATGGTATTGTTCTTGAAAACCGTGCGCTTTGGCCCATTTTAGTCAATTATCTGCAATATGAACCTCGAAATTAGTAGTTATGCAGTCTTGCGCCAACCCTAATCCTAACCCTGAAGGTTTTACCACTAAATGACAAAATACACCAAGTACCTACCGATCTAGCGTGAAATGGAGGCTAATGCGGGCAAATTAATTTGCATTAGGAAAGATTTGCCCGCATTAGCCTCCATTCCATGCTAGATCCAGTCCAGCCGTGAGAATTCGAATGGTCTATTTAAGTTCATGAAGCAACCTCGTTCCCAGGGTCTCTCTTCTCTGCTTCTATTGTCGTTGAGAAAAAGACAATGGAGGCAAAGAAGAGAGACCCTGGGAACGAGGTTGTTCATGAAGGAATGAAGGGTTAGTTTCTAAAGAAACTGTGGTGCTGCGTCGGTGGGGAAGTAGTATACAAAAATTTGGTTTTATCAACGGAGTTGATAATGTAAATTGGCCACCGTACAGAGATTCTAAAAGCTTTTAGAATCTCTGTACGGTGGCCAATTTACATTATCAACTCCGTTGATAAAACCAAATTTTTGTTCATGAAGGAGTTACGCAAATGACAAAATTAGCGTTAGGGTTAGCGTAAGGGTTAGGTTCGGGTAATTGTATAATTACTGAACGTTTTATGCCTTGTTTAAAAAAATTTGAGACAATAGAAAGAGATACCAAGTACCTACCTCTAGATTCATTACAACCGTTAGAATACGAAACTGGCCTATTTCAACTCAAACTGAAAACGGAGGATACTACGGGTGATGTAGCAGCTCTCGTTACGTATAATGTGATTGGCTCGCTACTCAAACCAAAAACAAAAGACTAAACAATTGAAACATCGAATTATAATCGAATCAAATATGAAATGGGTTCACATCAACTAATTGCAGTCCCTGATTATAACTGGATTATAATTACTTCAAGCAACCTCAAAGGGGTTGTTTGAAGTAATTACAATGCGTAATTGAACAGAATGGCGAGCACGTGGTGGTATGAGCAGACGAAACTTCTAATCGCTTTATGGAGCGAAGGTTTGGATTTGCCTTCTATCCTCGGAAGCTATCCTTGGTTCTCTTCTCGCCTCAAGCACATGATGGTGATGATAATCGTGGCAGCCACGCGATACAGCGGCATTTTGTCTCACACTGCGAGGTTACCCTGCGATTGTATTTGAATTTTCGCAGATGTGAACAGAACCATAATTGAATAAAATTGAATGGAGTATGATAGCCTGATATATACTTCAGTTGATCATAATCAACGTTGAGTGTGAACACGGCTTTGGACTTAAAAACAATAGAAGCTGCTTACTATACGAGAGCTTTTACACTACTGGATAATACCGGGATCCTTCTTTCTTTAACCTTACTTAGTAAAGCCACTTGCATTTTACAAAGTTGCAGACAGCGGCCTGGCATAAGAAATAAATACAGGTAACCAAGTGAAGAAAATTACTAGATGGAGAAATAATTGAGTGTCATTAAACTTTACTCTGAGATAATGAATTTACGCTTAGATCAGCGAGTTAAACTTATTTCTCTAAGCTACTTTGCAGACAGTGCATCCGTTCTGGGGAAGTGCGCGGGAAGAATCATTGTTTAAAGTATTCCGTAGGTGGACAGTAAGGTTAGATAGATAATACGGTATTCTGGAGCCAACCCGTGTAAAGTCTTATAAACCATCGTGGCTTTTTCAATTTCATGCTGGCGCGCTAGATTTTTCCATGCTAGGAGTTCTAACAGGTAACAAGCGTCTTCATCGTAGTCTGAAAATGTCAGAACACGGACTGCTCTTTTTTGTAATTTTTGAAGTTTGTTCCTTAAGGTTATCCCACGGTTTCCCCAAACGGTATTGCAAGAATTGAAACGAAGGTGAATAAGAGCTTGGTAATTTAGTTTTAATGTCGCTTGGGGGACAACACTGTTATTTTCAAAGAGTTAATTTCACTCCAGTGCTGGAGTGAAAAAGTGGAGTAAAATGTACTCCTAAGAGGAATTAATTTAACTCCACCAAGAGTAATTTTTACTCTTACTAGTTAATATTCAAATGCAATGACTTTGCTAGAGTAAATTTTACTTCACTACAGAGTAATATAAAAAAGGTGCCTTACTCCCTCTATGGCACCGATGCCAAAAGATACTTTATTACCTTCTCCATGTGGCTACCCCAATCGAGATTATCATCGATAGTCACTCCAAGAGATTTAGCAGTAGCGACTTGGGTAACTCGAAAATCATTAATTGCAAGTGTTGGGAAAACTGTTACAGTACTTGGCCTCAGCGTAGATGCAATTGACATGAACCCGGTTTTTGTCATATTTAGAGAGATTTTGTTTGCTCTTAGCCAGTAGTGAACATTTTCTAAGTCTTTTAAACTTGTCTGAATATTGTAAATATTGTTCCTCGCGACTGTATGATAGAGATAGAGATCTGATCTGCTAATCGCCCTTTCTCGCAGTCGGAGACTGAATTACTGAGGGCGCAGCTCAACGAGGTCGGGCCGAAGGAGCTGTGCTGCCGGCTAGGCGCTCGGCCCCTTAACACGACCCATGTATGACCTCGGAGCACAGCACCACAGCCTGATGGAATAGGCCGGGAGTCGATTTTGAGGAGGGAGGAAAACCGGAGTACCCGGAGAAAAACCCTCGGAGTCAGATTGAGATCGACTGAAACTCAACCCACATACGACCCGAGGCCAGAGTTGAACCTGGGTCACAGAGGTGGGAGGCACGGTTGATGACCACTAAACCACCCTGACTCCCCTAAAGGTATTATCAGCGTACATCTGAGGTTCGCATTTTGACAGGCAGTTGGGAAGATTATTAATATATACATAATAGAAACAATAATGGACCTAAGATGGTACCCTGAGGGACACCACAATTTAAAGAGCAACTTCTAAAGAGGAGACCATTGATGGAACACATTTCTGTGCGGTCCTCTAAATATGACTAAAACCATTGATGCGCAACAACATTAATATACCGTAGAGGTTTAGTTTCGATAAAAGGATCTCGTGGTCAACCCTGTCTAAAGCCTTTTTTAAATCTAGGAATACAACAGCATTGATTTTTCCACGGTCAATATTATATGCCCAAGTATCCGTGGCCTCAAGAAGAGCCGTCACAGTCGAATCATGAATAGCACGAAAGCCCGATTGATATTTACAGATGATGTCGTGTTGTTCTAAATAGGCATACAATTGATCATAGACAATTCTTTCAAACACCTTGTCCACAACTGAGATCACAGAGATCGGGCAATAGTTGTTAAGGTCAGGTTTTAGAGCAAAAAAAGGTTTTTTTTTCGCATTTATGAAATTCCTTCCTCTAGTGTGTTATTTTTATTTTTCTGTAAACAGTGTGCAATAAACTTGAACTTGAACATTAACTTTAATCTATCGATTTTTCATGCCGTGGGAATTGGCTGCCAGTCTCAGACTTGGGTCGCTGGAGTAGTTTTTCCTTCTTGTACCGATATAGCTTTGGATGAAAAGTCTATCACCCCTCCCCATCACTTGCCCGGATTACCGACTTCTCATCGCTGGTTATTTCAGCGAGAGGGCTCTAAAATAGGTTCAGTGGACAGCAAGGCTTGAACAGGATTTGAATCAATTACTTCTGCTCTATACCAGTTGAGTTATCTAGCCACTGGGAACTGGGAACTGGTCATGTTGCGAGTTCATATTAAACGATAGGAACGAAGACTTGGCATAGGAAAGACGTTTTACCTGCTGAAAAGAACTTCGATGATCTAAAATGCCTTAACTTTTTGAAAGTGGCAAGTTAAGGACTACGCACCACATAATGAGGTGAAATTACGGTGAAGTGATTATTGATCATTTGACGTTCACACGTACGCATTGCAGACCAATCTTTTTTCGAAATCTACCAGTATGCATCTCGACCTGTGTGATCATTGAATTTTACTGCGATGTCTCGTCAGTCGGCCGTCCGAGCCGATAATAGGAAAGTGGTGAGAATTCTGCGTCCTTTTTTCGCATTTTTGTGGCTCCATAGATGTTCTTTCGTGTTACAAGTAAAGTTGTGTGTTTGCATTTCTGTTTCAATTTCCTTCTTCGAACAGAGTGCAGAATTATTTGTTTTGACCCACGGAGCTCTTGTGGCACAGCTTGTAAAAGATTATGAAGGTGACGAAGAGGTTAACAAACAGCTTGATAAAATGTAGGTAGAGTCTTCAAACGCTTTGATTTGACAGTGATGGTTTGCATGTGACGTCATAGTGGCCATGTTGGATGGCAAGAGCAATAATCTCTCCGCTAGGAACTAAACTTTATTATTATGCAAATTCTGCGAAAAGAAATTGTATTGTATTGCCATCCAATGTGGCCACGTGGGTGAAAACCAAGAATAGCAAATTGTACTGGTTTTAGAACTTGTATACCTCTACCAGGTAATGAGGGCCTGTCTACATGGAGAGAGGGTGCCCCGACTGTCCAAGTTACTTGGCTAGGGGGGTTAAAACATAGCCTGCAGGGACTTGTAGTGACAAATTAAACCCGCATCTCATTTCTCCTTTGGATGAGATGGAGCCAACCAAGAGAGAGAGAGAGAAACTATTTATTTGTCATTTCATTCGACAAAACAGTTTCACCAGAAATGGTAATTTTGGGCCGCCATGCTTTACGATCTTCTCACCTCAGTTACCGGGGTAACCCAGCACGAACCATTTATATGGCAAAAAAGTCAGCTCGCCTAGAAGTGTGCCTCAGGCAAGTAGACAGGGTGCTCCAGGAAGGCGGGTTACCCTGCTTAGGATGAAAATACTTCAATTCGTTTTCTTAATAATAAGAAAGGTTGGCTCTCCCAGGGTAGCTTGGTTAGCCGGGACACCCTCCTTCCATGTGAACAGGCCCTAATCATGATAAGAAGTTTGTTTATCCAAGTAGGTGCAGATTCTACTGCTGCTTTCTAAAGGAATGGTTTACAAACTATAAGATAAAAATTAGTGTGTGATGGTCTGAAATCTCAATGTTGTAAGTAATGATAAGAAGTTTGTTTATCCAAGTAGGTGCAGATTCTACTGCTGCTTTCTAAAGGAATGGTTTACAAACTATAAGACAAAAATTACTGTGTAATGGTCTGAAATCTCAATGTTGTAATTAATGTATTAATTTAGTTTATTAAATATAAGTTTATGCCCTTAGTACGTGTGTCAAAAAATTAGGTTTTTTTTCCATCTCTTTTTCAGTACTGATTCCTTTTCAATGTCCTCTTAAGTCTTAAGCATGCTACAATGTTGGCCATAAATAGTTGTAACACTTCACTGGAACAGCATGCAAAGCGCGTCCAAGCTGTTAATAACATAACCCTCCTGCCCCCTCCCTTCACTGTTGCATTTACCAGTTGGTTTTTTCACTCAAAGCCATAAACATCAACATTGAAGGTGCTGAGGGGGCAAATTTCGGTCTGTGTTTACAACATTTGTGAAAAAGACTGTAGGCTTGATTTCCGCCTCTCTATAAAGTTCCATCTTTGTGGGCTGCTTTCCCAAAACAGTGGCTGTTAAGCAAGCCTAAGGCATGTTAGATTATTAAATACTGTATTTGCTTGGTTAAACATACCAGAACTTATTTCATTTTTATCCTTTGCAATGGGGCATATTTTCAAAATCATACTTTTTAAACAACAGTTCTTGACAAGAATTATGATAAGTCATCTGTAAAAATTATGTCAAACAAAAACATGTTGAAAGTTCCAATGTCTTGCTTTTTTTTATGAGATTGATTTGTTATTTGCAAGGATTACAGTTTACTGAGTTTTAATCTACTTCTTTTTCTTAGAATCCTCAGAGAAACGCTTCATTCTTTTGATTAGGTGGAGCGTTCATTAGAGGGCAGGTGTTATTCTTTCTTCTGCTTCGATCTGTGGTTTTTAATCAAGGGTAGAATTTAGTAAATATGGGCATACAGGGTTTGTTGAGCAATATTGACTGTTTATTACCCATACAGTTTATACAAACAAAATCATCTCTGAGGTATTATCTACCCTTACGGGCAGGTTATCTCAGGAGCATAGAAACCTTTGATCGCCAATATCATTTAACCCATTCACACGTCAAGTGCCTTAGGACAGTCCAAAATGGCGACCAGCTGGTCGCCAATATGACTTAAGGATGGTGCCTACTAATTCAAAGGTATTTTTGCATGTTTTACTGAATATGCGGGAAGAACAGATCTTAACAAGTGTTATTGAAATGCGAAAAGAAAATTGAAGGTAACCACGCATTTTCCGAAGATAATTAATCACAATATTTGTAAAAAGCTTTAAAATACAAAGCAATGTATGGCGGCGTTCTTTTCCAAATTGAAGCTCAATTATCTCTGAAAAATGCGTGGTTACCTCTAATTTTCTTTTTGTATACCAAGATCAGTTGCTAAGTTCTGCTTTCTCCGCATAGTTTTAACTCATGCAAAAATATCCATGTATTAATAAGCACGAGCAATAGGAAATCCGAGTATCTCGAGATGCGCAGAACGTATGCGCAATAACAATAGTAAGCACCGTCCTTAAGGTGGCTTACTACAGTTCTCCAAAGAAAAAGATCAAGACTTTGAAATCTGCGAAATTAAAGGAACGGGATGTCTCTTCTGAAGTGTTAATCACTGCAATTGATGTAAAATGTAATTTTACGTAACAAATAAATGCAAATAAGGGAAAATGCTCAATATAGTGACTGAGCTTTTGGAGGGGGGACTGGAAACTAGACATTTCAAAGACCTTTTTCTCAAAACCTAGCGGTACAACCAGGGCTAAAATTTTGGGAATTACTAAACAATATGAAGACAAAACCGTCAACAGTGTTTTATCAGACAGTTTTTCAGTTGTTATGAAAATAGAAGAAAATCGACGTTTTTGCCATTTGCGAAGAACCTGTCGGACAGATTTAACTATTTTTTTCATACATGATTATTTTTTTCTGGCTAAAAAAAGCCTGAAATTTTAAGGTGGGGTCGTAAGGCTAGTTTTTGAGCAAAAGACCTTTGAAATGTCTAATTTCCAGTCCCCCCTCCAGAAGTATGGTTAATATGTTTAGCAATTTCCCCTGATTTGCATTTATTTGTCAGGCAAAATTACATTTTACAAAATTGCAGTGACCAAGACTTCAAAAGAGACATCCTGTTGCTTTAATTTCACAGATTTCAAAATATTGATCTTTTTTTTTTTTTGGAAAACTGTAGTAAGCCACCTTAAATTTGACCCTCGGCGACCAATATTTTTGGGCTAGTCACCAGCTGGCGACTGGTCATGAAGTCTTTCAACCTCACGTGCAACTTATGCCAGCGATCAAAGAATGATTTCCATGATATTATGCACACGTGCCTTCATTATTTTTCGTTGACTTCTCGAGTGAAATGTCTGCTGGCGACCTGCGTACAGGCATGAGTTACTTATATAAAGAACGAGGGAACAAAGGAGTATATCTTGGGCATCGAAATTGGAAGCAGTTCATTCAGCAATGTTGAGGAAACATAATCTGGGTATAAAATTGATACCTGATAGCAACATACCAAAAAAGTCAAATGCACAGGGGCCCGGTTGCTGGGGGAGATTTGATGGATACATGATAACTATAAACTTGTGGTTGATTCGAGAGCGATTTCCCCAATCTCCTTCAGGTTGTATTTTGTAGCATTATCGTAAGCAAGGTTATTGTACATAACATTTATTATTATACATTGGTGTCACCAGCTCGATTTTGATTGGCTATAAGCACGCAGCTAATTCTTGTTTGCTCTGTTTCTCTTACGTCATACCTACAAACAATAGATTTTATATCTGTAGAATTGACGTCATACCTACAGACAACAGTTTTATGCATGCAGAAGTGACGTCACCTGACACACTAACCAGCAGTTTGATCAGTTTTGTCATGGCGGAGCTCAGCTCGGGAATATGCATAATAAAACAATAATAATTATCAATAATAATTATCAAGGCCTCAGTTTGTGTTATCCACCTCAGCCTTTGGCTTCAGCAGATAACACAAACTTTGGCCTTGCTAATTATCGCTAACATGCTCAACCTCATCCAATAATTATTAAGTATCACCCAACTAGTGGACTCATGCAAATCCTGCATTTTAATTGGTTTCGCTGCTAGAGGACTGTTAGTAATAGAGGAGCGAAAAGCTTGACACTTCCTTTCGTTTTATTCCCAAATAAATATTTCTTCAACTTCTATTTGCTAACTTTTTTTTATATTATTGTTTGCACACGTTAAACAAGTACAAGTTGGCTACAAAGAGTACAGCAACATTTCACAAAGTAAATACATAACAGAAATTTAAGTTTAAAGCAGCGTACATATCATTTGCTAACTGTATTATTGCCTTTTCTGTCCGACTAGTTGGTTGATGCTATTAAAAACAATTTGCCTCATGGGCTATTGACCCGTAGCCCGCAAGACTATGGGTCTAATTGGTAAATATATGGACCATATTTCTGTCATCCAATCGAATTTTAGGGGCTACAACATTGGAGTGAGATTAGTGGAAGACTTCTTAGCAAGATCTAATGTAGGCCGATGTCACGACTTTAGAGAAACTGCTGATGTCATCGCAAAGGTAATAGGGAACTTTACCAACGACGAGGCCGTCATCTCAAAACATAAATTCTCATTATCGTAATCACTTCACGACTATTCCAAGTTTTTTAATATGACAAAGGTTTGGCATTCCCTCAGGAATGAGCTGCGCTTAATTAGGGGGAGAAAATGAAAGTTTATCTTCAGGTGCTGACGTCGTCCATAAACTTATTTCACGTTGTTGTTTTGCTGACGACGGCAAAGAAATGGACAAAAGTGAAAAATGCACGTGCTGTTCTTGCAAAGCTATTGTTTTTGCCCACTAAATATGCAAATTTGTGACGTTATCGCTGTTGCCGTTGTCGTTGCTAAAGCTGCCTGACTTCTAAAGGCCGTGTTACACGAGGCAATTTTTCTTGCAACTCGCATCGCAACAAACTTTGCGTTGCAAGTTGCGAGAAAAAATTCACGTGTAACAGCCCATTTTGCAACTGCAATTGTTGCGTTGCGAGTTGCGAGAAAAGAAGAACGACCCTCTACTTTTCGCAACGTTGCGAGACAAGTTGCTTGCGCGTGACATCCCCTCTGCAACTCGTAACGCAATTTGGCAGAATGGGCCAATCAGAGCTCATCTTTCGCTCGCGGGAGATTTCAAGATGGCGGCAGTCGTAAACAATGAAAAGAAGTTAAGTGATAACGAAAAAATTGAACTGCTGAAAGATTACAAAACATTACCCCTGCTGTGGAATCAAAACGAAAAATCGCCAAAGAAAACTGACCTGGCTGAGAAACATGGTTTATCCAACGAAGGACTTAAGCGAGTTATACATTCCTTGAGGACATCTTGTTTGTTATTGTACGCGTTGCGAGTTGCGAAAGGCCAATGTGTAACATACCCTCTGCAACTTTAAAGGTTTTTTATTCGTCATCGTTGCGTTGCGAGTTGCAAGAAAAATTGCCTCGTGTAACATGGCCTTAAGTGAATGGTGCATTCTTTCGAAATAGGCCGTTTGCATGACCGTGTCAAGTGACCGCGTCATTCATAAAAAATGGTAGAAATGTTCGGATTTTTCCATCCGTATCCCGAGTACGGACCGCTCCGAAATTTCAACTTAAGCTTTTTGTAATAGTGTAAAAGTGTCGTAAACAACGTAAAATGTAAATATTTTAGGCAGTCATACGTTAATATGATTCCGATAACGAGAGCTATCATCGCGGCCGGATAAAAAAGGATGAAGGGGTAGTTTCTAAAGAAACTGTGGTGCTGCGTCGGTGGGGAAGTAGTATACAAAAATTTGGTTTTATCAACGGAGTTGATAATGTAAATTGGCCACCGTACAGAGATTCTAAAAGCTGACGTATCGAGCGTTAGCCCTTCGTCAGAGCGAATCGCGTTGGATTCGCTCTGACGAAGGGCTAACGCTCGATACGTCAGCTTTTAGAATCTCTGTACGGTGGCCAATTTACATTATCAACTCCGTTGATAAAACCAAATTTTCGGATAAAAAAGGAAGCTCGTCCCGATAATCAACGATGATTAGGACGAAGTTTCTCCTGTCAGTTTCTCTGAAACTTTTCAAATCTAAATTTGTCAAGTCGATAGTTTTATAAAAGATTAACTTTTGAACGTGATAAACATTCCACAGATTTTGAATGATTTGAAGCTCGTTTCTCAACTTTATATCCATCTGTACGTTCCGTTTTTGTTAACATCGATTTCTGTCACGTAATGGACATTTTATGCCCTTTCACAGCAAATCCCGTAGGAAAAAATAAACACGTTATTTGCCGGCCTAGTTTGGTCCTTTTTGGGAAAAACTGGGCCCTCGGTCTCTAGTGTGGCCTGCAGCCTCGGGCCATACTCGAGACCTTTGGCACAATTCTTCCCAATACGGACCTCCGGCCGGCAAAATTAATAACTTATGTGTCTTCTCCTTGCAGCTTGGCTTCAAAATGTTCCTTGGGATTTCACCTGTGATTACGAACTGGAGTGCAGCATCAGATGAGTTCTCTTTGATCTTAGACAATAACCCATTGGCAGAGTTTGCTGAGTTGCCAGAAGGTCGTGAAGGGCTTCTATTTTCAAATATTCTCTGTGGTGTCTTGCGAGGAGCTCTTGAAATGGTAACATTACTTTTTGATGTAGATAAGTATCCATAAAAAAATCTTATTAGAGTTCACATCACAGGCACAGTTTGTGATGATTGGGTTTTCTGAGTGAATATGTTGTGGGCTCAAAACATATTGTGACAGTGTACTGTAGAGTACGAACAGCCACAAAGGCAAATAAAACCGAACGCTTTATTCGTTCAACTGCTCTGCTCGACACCAAGTCAACTCACTCACTCGACGCCCGCTCACACTGTTCAGTTCCCGTATGTCCTGCGCGTACAAGCGCTGTCTGTCCAACACCGGACGATTTTACTCGTCAATTGGGGTGGGGGGGGGGGGGAGTGGGGAGGGGGCGTCTTAGGGCGTCTTAGGGTGTTTGAGGTGTGAATGGGTTAAAAAAGATGTGACAATGTTGTTTCAAATTAGAAATACAAATATGCCTTACTGAAGCCAGTGAAATTTAATTATTAACAGAAAACAGTCGCGTCGGGAGGCCCAGGGGGATAAAAATATTTGCGCTTGAAAAACCACGGGAACAAATTTTATTTGCATAAGTAATGTTAATTCCTGGAGTGCTTGATAAATACAGTTACGATCGCGAACAGCCTTCTACGTGCAAAATCCTATTAACTATTCAAGGGCACTGTCATGAGCTGCGCATGCTCGAGTTTGCATGCTCGAGCCCACGGAAAATTCTAGCCGCCATCATGGATTCACGCGTGAGTCACCTATATTCGCCGGAGTATCTCCTTTGTCCACCGTGGCCCTTCCCAGTGGACACTATTTTGAATTTGTCGATTCAACTTGAAAAAAGTTAACCTAACACTTTTCAAGTTTTCACAAGACGCTAGCGCATGCGCTTCTCGTGACAGTTTCCCTTTAAAAGCGGCATGAATGCGCAAAAGTTTGTTTACTACGGCTTTCATTCTCGCATCATTCAATGCTTTCCGGCTTCGCGAATGTGTTTGAACTTTGTCAACACGAAGGAGGCATGTTTGAGGAGACCCAGGGGAATAAAGAAATTTGCGGTTAACTGTATTTATCAAGTCTCATTAATGGTTTATGTTGCTTCATGTATTTGACGGAATTGAGCCATCTTTATGGATATTGAGGATGCAGGAAAATAATTATCGGTGCACACTATTTTTTCTGTTTTGGCTTGAACCTTCTGGCAATTACAATGTTTTTTTTCCAGGTTCAAATGGAAGTTGACGTATGGTTTGTTCAAGACTCTTTACGGGGAGATGACACAACAGAAATTAGACTCAAGTTTTTAAGGAAGTTAGAAGATGCTCTTCCGGCCGGCGAGGATTAAAGTGTGAATTGTAAAAATTGGAAGTCTTTGGGTATAATGACAGTAGTGAACCTGTTGGTTTTGAAAAACTACAACAAGATTGTCAGGAATAAAGTAATGCTGGCTTCCTGCGACAAAATGTGTGGATCGTGCGGCCAATTAGGGACACGTTATCAGGGAAAATATACAAGAATGAATTTTTTATCTTTTAGTTTTCTTCCATTCTTAGTGGACACAAAGCCCAGTACCATTTTTTATTTGTTACGGTAAATGTATGCGACCTCTTTTTGTAACTTGAGAACATAACATCATCAACAACAACCAAAAACTTTGAATTTGAGTGATTTAGTTTGGCTTTCATTGTTGTAAATTGCATTTGAGAATATCCATATGCCATGTGAAATTAACGACACACAGAGAGGATATTACATGGCCGCGCGGGGATACGAATTTTTTCTTCGAGTGCTGCGAGTATCTGTCACGAGTGAGCGAAGCGAACGAGTGAGAGATACTTTCAGCACCGGTTTTTCAGCACCCGTACCATTTTCACCGGTGCTCGGACTAGCTCGCCGAAGGTCCCAGCACGGATGAAATTTGGTACTGACAGGTTGTTTACACTGCAAATTTTATCCGAGCCGAACCTTTTTTTTTTGGGACCTGTGCCAATTTCACCCGAGCCGTGCCAAAAATTTTAAATCTTTAGTGTAAACCGGGCTTGAGAGTCCCCTGCAGTTGACAGTTCGTGCGATCTCTACGCGCTGTCAATAAGGTGTGTAGAAATGTTGTGAGAGGTTTTACAGTTTCTAATTAGGTCTCTATGCCTTAATTCTGGGCAGTTTTATCAACCACGACAGCTGCGGCTACCACAACGCCACAAAATAAGAATTTATTGGTGTAATAAAATAATCGTGTTGCACTGCCTGATGCACTCAATAAGTGCATTTTTCTATATGCGGTACTCAGTGTGACAAAAAAGCGAAAAAAAACGTAGAGTTTTGACGACGAAATCGTAAGCCAAGACAAGTTCATTCTTTTTTTTTTGACTTTAAAGCTGTTCGTATGAATACTTTGCCGTAATTGCAACGTGAACGTGATGAAAAATCGTGAATTCAAGTCCGAACAAAGTTACTTTTTGACGTGATATTTTGTATTGCATTCGTTTCGCCCGATAGCCAATTGGCCCAACTGATGAAAGTCCATTCGCTCGATCTGAAAAGGTGTTGCTTCGGACTATCCCTAGAGATAATTTAGGTGTTTGCCTGTCTACACACACTATATCTTGACCCAACTTTAATCCACTTACAACACCCAACGGCGAAAAGTAAGCCTACGCTAACCTACTTTACTTCAGTTTGACCGGACATGGTCCGTTTAGAGAAAGATTACGCTGGTCTGTGTATGTATGTGGATAAACTTTGAATTTTATTTACTCCCTGTTCTGTTATTTCATATCGGACGAGCGGGTTTTCACTTCAGGCGAAACGACCTGCTTGCGATTAGACCGAATTGCTTTCCTTTCAACACCCCAAATTCTTGTTTTCTTTAAAATTCAGCTTCATAGTATTATTTTCTGAACAGTCCATGTCCTTTAATTATTTTTTTTTTAACACCAGAAAAATAGATTCAAAAGCTGTTTTTTTTAATTCTTCAAACAAACGTTTACGGAATTCCGTGAGGAACAAAACGAAGCTACTAGAATTAATACTAGGACGATGCGATCATTAAGACCTTGTAGCTACATTTAAAAGCACTGATAAAACAGGAAAGCCGAACAACTTCTCAATCATAAAAAGTTTCTAGAATGTTCAAAAGTCCTTTCTAGCTTTCGAACTTTGGGGGGGGGAAATAACCTTTCCGTTGTTCGGTATTTTTTATTAAAATTAGGCTCATACCAATATTGTTTTTCTTTGTTATTATATCGATCCAATTATTACGGTCGGTAGGTCATGAGATGTTCTTTGGAGTAATAGTAGATCTGGAAGGATAATAAAATCTTGCCATTCGAATAAGAATTTAAAGATGGTTTAATTCAGTCGAGAGTAAGTTGTAACTCTGATAGTTAAGAGGTTTCAGCTGTTTCCTTCTTGATTTTCGTTATCAACAGCCGCTAAAACAATATTTCTCTCCAACTTTACGAGGATTTTTTGCAATGTCTGAACTGCCTTTTTCCTTGCCAGTCGGACGTTGTCGTTGCGACTTGCCTCGATGCCGTCTAAATCGATTAAACAACACGTAAGAACTTCTTCAAGAATCAAATATTGCTTTGTCTTATAGTTATCATCAAAAGCATTGACTTCCTCCTCTATTTCACCTGCTTTATCGAGTATGCTTTGAATTTGACGCAACTTTTCCTTGCTTTCGTCGGGTTCGGAAGATTTTAGTGGCTCGCGGTAATCCGTATTGTTTCCCTCATTTATGTCTTCTGTATTGGCCTCAAAAAGCCCTATATGTTTCTTTCTATCTTTGCTGCTTTCTTCTGCGTTTTCTGGACAAAACTCTCTATCCTTTTCCTCCTGGCGGCCCGCTATTTCGTCAAAGCCATTGGGTCCATCATTCTCCTTGGCTTCTTGCGGCCGGTTGTGAACCCTGAGAATATGAATAACACCTTCTTTTTGAACTGTGTTTTCGTTGAGAATGCCCCCGTTCTTTCTCTCCTCTTTATCCTCATCAAATTCCACCTTGATTGGTATGATGAAGGATGGTTGACAACATTCGTAGTTTGGCGCATTTGGCGTAGGCATCAAATGGATTTCGTCCGAGCTGTCAGCATTGTAAGTGTCTCTTGCCATCACACTGAGGGGGTGACTCGGCCATGAAGTGTAGTAATCTTCGTACAACTCCTCGTCTTTTACAACCGGATTATCAGAAAAGAAGTAACTTCTTTCATCGCTTTCTTCGCTTATTTGTTGATTACAAGGGATATCATCGCTGGCCTTCCCACCTGAATATTTCGGGGATCCTGTTTTCCAAAATTCAGAAAATTTGTCACTTCCGTTGACTTTTATACGTCCCGTTTTCTCTTCAGCTAGGCTTTGCCTATTTTTTTCCTTCAAAGATTGGTCTTCCCTCGTCTTCTGTGACGTTTCTGTAAACAGTCTATCCCTAATCGCCCCACATGGCAGACTGGACTGGGATCGAGCAAAAATGTGGGGTTTTCCCAGACTCTCGTTTGCCATCCACATTCTGTACTCCGGGTGAGTTCTTATGGGGATTTCTCTGTTCATCGTCTTGTTTAGTCCCCGATAGAGTCGTTATGACGGGAAAGTGGTTGAATTTATGATCTTAATTAAAGAGACCTCAATATCGTTCAAGACCTTTGATAAACACTTCTATGATATATTGGCGCGCGCACGCACGCACGCAAATTTAATACTTGGAGAACAGCTTTCGCAGTAATCACGACATGAGCGCGAAAGCAGGAGATCTTTTGAGACAGAATAATGGTAGTTTCTGTCTGGTTATTTATAAATTTTAATGTAATTTCGTTCAAAGGTGTGAAGTGGCGTCAATTTTGGTTTTTGATATCATGTTGTTCTAGACAGTTCCTCAGTTTTCCATAAGTTTCCTGTGCATAGGTTAAATTTTTTTCGAAATCGCTTAATTTCAACTGGTGAAAGATGGCTATATCTCCATTCATTCAGCAAAGTGAAAAAGCAAAACACGCAGAATCGTTTTTCCAATATTACAGGTGCATGGGCCGAAACTTAAAAGGATCATATTTAAAACATTGCTATTCGAAACCTTAGAAACGTGAATACAAGGTGATCCTTTGTGATTTTTTAATGTCTAGGATCTTTTTGGTTATCCATTGTCATATTTCCATCCTCGGAGACCCAGGGGCAGTCAGTCGAGACGGGACGTGAATCTGGGGACGTAGAGTTATCAAGTAAGGCGAGATTCACGTCCCCGGTCTCGACTCACTGCCCCTGGGTCTCCGAGGATGTCGTATTTCTAGAAATGTCCATTTTCATGTTGAAAACGCCGTTTGCTGAAGTTAGCATTGACCTGTCTGATCCACCAAGAGTAAAGTAATACTTTTCAAAAATGATGCAAATTTAAAAGCGGATATAAAAAAACTGGCAGTTCAAAACACAATGCGCGAGTTCGTGTCCTTTGTTTTGTTTTTTCTTTTACTTAATGGGGTGTCCGGCCGGAAACACACCAAACTGTAGGAGCTTTTACATCTGAGTGGAAGTCCAGAGGCGAAACGATTAACGACAATTAGGCCAGAAATTTCAACAAGTTCTAGAATGACATAAACACCACAGGCATGCGTTTCCGTGCGGTTTTTTTATTCTTGGCCGTGCGAACTATGGGGCGAGACAACATAAACGCTAGTGCTACGCAAGCCACCACAATTCCCATATCTCTCCGCAAAAGAAACTGAACAATTCCGAATCTCCCCCATACCCCTTCAATAAATTTGCTGTGACTGAAAATGTCTTCTTTTAAAAGATGACTAAACACAGTTTTTAAGCACTAATACTTTCATTTCTGTCATATTTGTGCAGTTTTTTTTCCTGGAAGCTCAAACATGACAACTGCTACCCCGAAGCGTTATATTTTTGACAAATAATGTGCTCTGTAGGTTGTTACCATGGTAATGCATCGAGATTTTAAGTCAAAGGATACTTATTCCTCATTTATGCAAAAATCACTCATTAGTTTTTTGGAGTAAAATAATAGAAATAAAGTACGTTTAACAGCTGTTTTCATAGAATTTCAACAGACGGATTTTTCAAATTTGCCTACAGCCGTTTTTTAGTTTTCCCAAATTTTTGTCTGTTAAATTTCCGATTTTTTTTAACAGACGACTCACTTGTAGTCGGAACTATTTTACTTTCAAAATTCTCCAAATGTAATGACTGGTTTGCGAGAAACTTGGTAACACAGTTCAACGGCGGTAAATATAGTAAGTACACCACTAAAATCATATCTATGTTGTATCGGCTCTTGCTCAAAATATTTAGTTTCTCAACATTGAAGGCCGGCACGGATTTTGAAAAACAAAGCAAATATGGCGAGTGTGGCAAAGCATATTTTGTCCTTCTCGGGATGGTCTTGGAAATGCGGTGGAAAATTGCTTCCGATAAAGGAAGCTTAAAAACGAAGCCACAGTAAGCATGCGCATGCCCTCAAAATTGTGACCAAGCGGAAAAACGCGACAACCTTGAGAGAGAATGAAGGGGTAGTTTCTAAAGAAACTGTGGTGCTGCGGTGGAGAAGTAGTATACAAAAATTTGGTTTTATCAACGGAGTTGATAATGTAAATTGGCCACCGTACAGAGATTCTAAAAGCTGACGTTTCGAGCGTTAGCCCTTCGTCAGCTTTTAGAATCTCTGTACGGTGGCCAATTTACATTATCAACTCCGTTGATAAAACCAAATTTTTGTACAGCCTTGAGAGAGCCTGGATACTCGCCCCATTCTTTCAGTGAGCGCGACCAAGATGGGGGAAATTTTGGAACTTTCTAGCAGCTTGTGGTCTCTTTAGTTGTGTGCCTTGAACTCTCGTGCATTTATTATTTTGACTTATTACAGGAAACGCTTTCCATGCAGAGTGTGTGATCTGGAACATGTCATGCTCGCTCATTGAGAATGGATAATAGCGTGTCAAGGTAAACCGACCTCAAAAGGTTGCGTTTCAATTTTGCACCACGTTATTGCACTTTCAAAACGTAAACAATGGGAAAGGACTACTACGAAATACTAGATATTCCTCGAAATGCAAGCGAAGAAGAAATTCGAAAAGCTTACCGAAAGATGGCTCTCAAATTCCATCCAGATAAAAACAAGAGTTCTGAGGCTGAAGAGAAGTTTAAAGAGATCGCTGAAGCCTACGAAGTTCTCAGTGACCCACAAAAAAGAGAGGTGTTTGACAAGTATGGCGAAGAAGGTCTCAAAGGACCTCCAAATGCTCCAGGTAGTTCGAACGAGTTCAAATTTGAAATGCCATCGGGATTCACTGGTTTCACTTTCCACGGAGATCCAATGTTTACATTTTCCAGAGTTTTTGGAAGAGAGGATCCTTTCAGAGGTACGTACGAATATCTGTAGAATTCGAACTCAATTCCCGGGCCATAATAATTGTTACATGTGTACTGGGAAATTATAATAAAAAATCTAACCCTTGAATTGTTAATTAACGCTGCATGTTTGGAGTAGTGCAAGGAGTAAAAGGGTTAAAAGTTGTTTGAATAGACAGCTATGATCAGTTTGGCAAATCGAGTTGGAATTCAGTGAAGTGGCAAAAACGATGAAAATGACATTGGTTTTCAACACAAATGAACTTACGAGAATATTCTTCACGGAAATGGGATTTGTTTCACTGTTTATAATATCATCGTTGAATTTCAAATTGGCCGCCCTTGACACTTAAAGTTTTAATTTCTGCTTCTGTGTTAAAGGTTATTTTCATAGTTTAGACCTAATGAGTTATAATTTTGAAAAGGAACAATAATCAAGATGAGAAAAGTCTAGAAGGGGTCAATGCAAGTGGCTCGATGAGATTCAGTAGGCTAAAATTTTGATTTTGTTCAAGTGAATTTTGGATAAAACTGGCCAGTACCAAACTGCAGTTAATTTGATATCCTAAGAAAGTGTGAAGTAATGATATTTGACTGTCATGGTTTATACGATAGAAATAGAACACAAATTGGAACCAAGTCATGATTAAAAAACAAACACTAAGTCAGAAGAAATTCTTCTGACACGTTCATTTGATCCAAGAATAAGAGTGTTTTCTCAATGAACAACTCTCTGTCTTATGTCTGTGGTTTTATGCTCATTTGCATGTCTATAAAAATTCCAGAAGAGTCTAGAAGGTGATAGTTTTTCTTTAATTTGTTTTGTTTACTTTTCTCAAAGCAAATAATACTGTTAACGTGTGGTTTGTCAGTTAATGATTGGAATGTTTTAAACAAATATTTTTAATTCAAGTTTTTGGATTATAGTTCTTCAGTTGACTTCTATGCTATAAATTCATACTCTTCTTTCAAGTTACCTTTGAACTCTCTCCTTCAGAGGTTCAAATAACTTTATTCTTTGTTGCATGATGTGTTGAACAGAAACACTTAAGTCCTCATTGTATGCAACAAGACCATTAAAAAGGATTATGAAAATAAAGAATTACTCTAGAACTATCTGCCCGGGTGTTCAAATTCAATATTGTGGTATCAGCTGTCTAACAAGTGAGGAAGTGGTTGACCAGAAGTTTCTTCATGTCCTTTATTACTTTATTAATATTCGTCACTGAGGTTTATAAAGCAGCGATTTCCTCTGCCGAGTATACTGTGGATGTTCTAGCTTGCGCAAACTTAAAGTTTTTCAGCATTGTCAGCTTGATCTGTTATTTTAAGAGCCAGGTACATGTATGTGAGGTTTATACACCAATATTTTGTAAAATGGTATAAATTTTCACAAATTATCATAACTGTTTCTTCTTAAGGAATGTTTCAACATGGCTTTGGTCACATGCCAAGTTCATTTGGTGGAGGTGATTTTTCTGATTTTGGAGGCTTTCGTTCTTTCCGTCAACCAATGCACCCAGCTTTCAGCCGTCAGAGGTCATCATCTTTTGAAGACATGTCATCATTCACACGCAAGAAGAATCGAGATCCCCCAGTGGAAAAAGACCTTATGGTGACATTAGAAGAACTTTTGAGTGGAACTACCAAAAAACTGAAAATCATCAAAAAAGTTTTAAATCCTGACAGAATGACAACTCATCCAGAAGAGAAAATTCTTACAATTGATGTAAGAAAGGGCTGGAAAGAAGGTACAAAAATAACTTTTCCAGAAGAAGGAGATCAAAAGCCACATACTGTTCCTGCAGACATTGTCTTTACAATCAGAGATAAACCACATGTTCATTTCAAAAGAGATCAAGATAACAACGTTCTTTACACAGCTAAGGTTTCTCTCAGGGATGCGTTAACTGGTGTGGGGTCCTCTGTTCAAGTACCCACATTGGATGAAAGGATCATTAAGGTTCCAATAGACACTATCATTAGGCCTGGAACAAAACGCCGCATCAAGGGAGAGGGTCTGCCATTACCCAAAATGCGCAATCAGAGAGCAGATATGCTTGTAAACTTTGACGTTGTATTTCCTGCAGAATTATCTGCGACCAATGTAGAGGTGCTTAAAAATGCTCTTCCTAAATAAAGCCAGATTATCTCACAGGATTTAGACGTTGCAAAAATCTGCCATTAAATTTAATAATTTTCAATCTTAATTTTTTGTGTATTTTGTTGGTGAAATGTGGAGGATTAATTTTTCACATTTTTTGAAAAACTACTGTCTTTTATCCTGAATAATAATTTAGTATGCATTCATTTTCAATTGAAAAGTTGCATAAAAGTTTCTTAGGGTTTGAGGAAACTTTCCCTTCAGAGAAACTCTGTTGTTTTTTATGAGCTCCTCAGGACTGAATCCAACTAAATTTTACCCAAAATTTATTTAATTATATCTACATTTACATAACTGGGACGTTTTTTCCCTGCAACTGAAAAAATACAATAATTAATTTATTCACATCTAAGCTGTTGATTATTGATACTGTAGTATTTTCCCAGTTCTAATAACAGCCTGGAATGGTGCTAAATATTGGCTATCAAATAAATTAGACATGAGTACTCCTAAATTTAAAAGATGTGAGCATGCAAGCACATTCCATCTTGGAATCACTGTGTATAGATGCCGTGAAGTTCACGTAGATTGAATTTTTGAATGAACGTTCTACTAAAGTTGAGTATGGATAAGACTAATTTATTGACTTAAGAGTTAAATTGTTTGCCTTGATTATTGTACGACAGTTTACAACATTATTGCAATTTAAACATTCATCTTATTATGTTTCCTTTGATGTTTTCCCAATAAAAAGGCCTCTAGGGTCCTTTGGAGAGCTGTATTCTGATTTTGTCCCATTAACTCTTTGACGCCTAAACCGGCCAGACTTAAAGGCCGTTTACACGACAGAGAAATTTGGGTCCGGACCCCTCAAAAAAGCGGTACGGACCAATAAATTTTGTAAAGAAACACTGGAGTTTCTGCAGGGCCATAGGCGCCTATAATAATTTCTCTGTCGTGTAAACGGCCTTTTAGTATTTTACTCTGTCTAACGCCAGACGATTTTACTCATCAATTGGGAACTCCCAGGAATCAATGGGTTAATCACTCAGTGTGCTATTAATAAACTTAATCATTCCAATCAGTGAAGAGTTTATTTGGAGGCAACTTGTCCTGCATGCGACATAACTTTTCTACAGCCCTGATTTGGCCAGGACTCTTTTACCCAGAAATAAAGTATGTTGGAAGGACTTAAAACTAAGTGCACTCTATGCTAAAGGCGCTGTTACACTCTGCAATTTTTTTTGCAAATTGCCTCGAATTTTTCTTTGCGGCCAAAGTTTCACACATTGCGAAACTTAGTTGCTTGATGGGTGTTTCAACAGGTAATGCAACTTGTGTCATTTTCAATGATCACATAGGGTTAAAAGAATATTTTTGTTGACTGATGCCGCAAAGAATTGCCACGCAATTTGCAGAACAAATGTTACACAAGGCAATGCTTGAAAAATTTGTGGTAGCATCGTGTGAAGTGTTGCAGAAAGTGTTTCATAACCTGTCTCCTTGCATTTTTTTTTTTTGGCAAGGTATGTCACCGTGGGCAATGTCTAGTGAAACTTGACTCGCCTTGGTGTTGAGGAAACAACTAAAATATTTTATATTAACTCTATGCTATTTGACAAAATTGGCAGTCGTTTGTACCTCAGCTGAGTTTGTGGCTTGGGTCTTATTTATTTATTTATTTATTATTTATAGATTCGTACAATGTACAGGCGAGAGAACAATGGGACAGGTAGTCCCCCACTAGGTTCACCCTCCTAATACAACCCCATAAAATGTAGAAAACCAACCCCTTTATACCAAAAACTACAATTAAAATATTAATAACATACTATAGAATAAGTAGAAAGAAAAAAAAATGGAAAAAAGGTAATAAATCGCGGACTACATTGATACTAACAAGTGCAAGCTTTTAGAATATTTACACGGCGACACTTGG
>NC_090871.1:3156017-3158517 GCF_036669935.1 Montipora foliosa
CCTTTTATTTTCTTCAATCGTTCTGGGTTTAGTATTTTACTCAACCACATGTCTTCTCAGAGTCTTCTCAGGGGGGTATCCAGCAAAGATGTCTACCATGGCACCGTAATGATTTACGATACCAAACAATATCGTGTACTATTAGAGCTACATATTACGAAAGGACAACTTGAATGTCCTCAAAAAACAAAACGCAGCTCAGTTGACAGTTATGGGAAAAACACTGTTAAGTTACTGCACTACCACACGTACGCAATGCGTTCCAACTTTAAAAAATATCCCGTATTTCCTCCATTCCTCCCACCCCCCCCCACCCCCAGCTAACCAAAAATCCCGTATCCTGATCGCTTCTCGGCCTTTTGGCTAAGATTAGTTTCTTGGCCAAGGCCTACGGTCAAGTACCATTGTACTACGTACGGTACTTCTTTCAGTGCCGTAAGGGGGAGGCACAGAACAGTTTCGGCTGTTTGTCAGTTCTCTCGAGAAGCGATCATTAGGGTTTTTTGGTTTCGTTTTTGATAGTTTTTACTCGTGGATATATATCCACGAGTTTTGGTGAGGTTCTTTATGCAAATATGTCACTCCTGCGTAACCGGAAGTTCGATCTAATAAGCCAATCAGGATGGATAATCACAACACAGCTTAGATGGCTGTGACTTCCTGTTCGCGAGGTTGTGCGCCGCCATTACTGTATGTCGCTTTTGTACTGAAGTGTTTGAGCACCTTCCGCTGCATTTAGAAGCAAGAAACGGAAGAATTAAAGAAATGGCTTTCTTCGAAGGTGGAGCAAAATATTCTGAACAAGTACAGATTGGTGCAAAAAATTGTGCACCGCCTTTCACTGACCAACGCGAAGACTTTCATACATTAATTAACGATGGCCAAAAATGATGCGAGTGTCAGTAATAATTTCTACAAAGCAGTGGCAAAAAAGAGCTTCTATGAGAGACTCTATCAAGCGGAAGAGACAAAATCACTTGAAGAGTTCAGGAAAAAGAAAAACATTGCAAAACGCCAAAACAGGTCTGAAAATATTGAAGCAGCAAGGGAATAGGAAAAGGAAAGCAATCCAGAACATATCAGAGACCTAAACAGAAAAGCATAAAACATTTAAGGAAAGTTATGCAGAGCTCAAGGCTAAACCAAACTGAAATTTGTCAAGGTCAAGGCTCTATTAGACATTCCATGTCAAAAGTGATTCAGTCTTTTTCGTGATAAGATAACACATGGCGCTGAATATATATGCACTTGCTGTGATCAGTTATGGTTCAGATCATCTGTATCTAAGTGTATCAAATATAATGATAAATATTCACAAGGTAATTTGTTGGAGAATGTATAACTGGCGCAAAATGTGTTAATATTACTGAATGGATCTGCTCTACTTGCTAAATCTGTTAACATTATATGACTTGGCAACAAAAATCAGACCTTACTGATTCAAAATTACCCTGTCATCTGTGCAACGAACTTTGAACACATGGTAGAGCTCTTTATAGAGGATGTGTTAAAGAGTAATCTTATGCCTGTTGGAGAAATGGTATACTTATTTCACAGGGTTGAATTCCAGCAAAGGGGATTACCTCACCTACATGCAGTATTTTGGGTATCCAGTTGCATGAGAGCCCACCGTCCTGTTACACAATTATCCAACTATCAATGCTAATGCATAATTTCATATCCACGAGTAACGACAGTGGCACTTTGATTTTGGTTCAGCTCGAGTGTAGAATCATGACGAACTTTTGTAGTTTCTAAGAACTATTTACTACTTTTTAGCTTTTGTTGAGTTTTGAATCGATGATAGAGAGAATTTTGGCGATTTCCACCCGGACTGGACTATTGGATTTAAGCTTTTTTTCTTAACGAGATTTCACGATGTCAAGTTACTGTGCAACGTTTGGTACCAAGTTACTCTAACACTGAAATAAAGGTTATGGAATTATAAAATTAGAACTTTGGACTGGACTATACAACACGCAATTACGGAATTTTAGAATTTTGAGCATTGAGAGAAATAGAGTACAGCTGTGGTCTTCGCCACGGCAGATTTAAACAGTTTGCAAAGACCTAAACCAGGATTACGGAACCGGACTTCGAATACAGGGCCCGGTTGTTCGAAAGCCGATTACCTTAATACAGGATTAGCGTAAACTTTTGTTTCATGTTTTCAACTTTTTGGTGACAGTTTCCTTTGCTTATTTTTGTTTTTCAAGATTGACTTCTTCTAATGTAAAGTTTTACCGAATACCAGCCTTGAACAACATTTGGGAGTAGAGAATACAACTCGTTTTAAAACTCGGCTTTTGAACAACTGGCCCAGGATGTTAAGTTGTTGAACTGTGATTTGTAATAAGTTGTTCGGATGATTTAAGGCTGATCTTGTAAGTTTTGGACGAATGGAGTTAAGGAAGCAGTAGGATTTGAATAAAGTCTCCTTCCAAAAATAAATAAATAAATAAATAAATAAAAAATCCCGTATCCTGATATCCTGCTAATA
>NC_090871.1:3163517-3171017 GCF_036669935.1 Montipora foliosa
TTAAATGGAAAATGTTGTGAAAGAGATGCATGTAATTCAGTTTTAGTTATTGATTAAAATTGTTGGTTATTGTTTGCAAGGCGTGTTTGTTTACTGCTGTCAGATCAGCTGTATTTTTGATCACTGTACACATAACCTGTATACGCTTACGACAATTAATTTTGTACTTTATGCAGAAGAATAATTATTTCCATATACACTATATTGCTTTTTGGGGTAAGAAACAGGAGCTCAGCTTTTAGGCTTGGCTAAATCTATATATTTCTCTGTTTAACAACAGACGATTTACTTGTTAATGGGTTAACTTCATCTAGGATCTTAAAGCAAATAGTTGATGGTCCATAAATTTGCTTGGAGTGTGCAATATGAATTCAGGATGACATAATTCTCCCTTACCAGTCCTACTGTAGCGGACATGTCGCACAGCTGTATTGAGTCTGATATCCAGTCCTTCAGCCAAGGCCTTTGGCAGGCATGAGTAACCATTACGTACAGTCATGTGACTACCACTGAATTCAAAGTCATCATCTTGATCCCAATGCTTTAATGATAAGGATGTCAAGGGTGTGGCATTTGCAAACTCCAGGTTGGCAAAATGCCAGTCAAGGATCTGCCGATCTCTTGATGATAAATAAACGTCACTGAAAAAAAGGTATAATATTTTATCATGTAGCAACCACTACCAACATCATTCATCACTGTCATCACCACTAATCACTTATACCCCATTGCATTATACCACCAACATGACAACTGGAAAATCCCATTTTAATTCTGCCAATATCTGGTTGACACGTTAACATAACTGACCTGCATTTCAAAAACAATGTTATGATATTATAATATGGAACAAGGAATACTTTGTACATGTACCTGGGAGGATTTTCTTCAAGTTCCTCCAATCTCTCTTCAATCCGTAGTTGCTCCTCTGCCATTTCATCATATTCCTGTATGTTTTAAAAATAGCAAAACTTACAGTGAGTGGAAGTGCAATTTCAGACAAACCCTTGAAAGTTTGTCAAACTTGAGAAAAACCCCTATTCTTTTTACAGTGCAACATGCCTTACTATGGCCACCCAACAAACTTTCACATTTGACAACTACGTGTAAATACGTCAACTCAACAACCCATAACAACTGTACGAACTTTGCAAGTAGGCGTGACTGTCAATGAAATTCACACACCCTGATTGGCAGATAATTTGTAAAAAAAACTTTGTTAGGTGGCCACAGTAAGGCGCATCGCTCTGTAAGTGACCAAATTGTATGTCTGACTACTTACCCTGCAAAGGGCATTCAAGTCCCTTAACTTGCTTTTTACTAAGAACTCTGCTGTGATGTCCCTTTGGGAAGCAAAAAAGTTAGGATCTCAGACTTTTTTAACATTTAAACTACTCAAAAAAGTTGCGCATACAATCTATTCATGATATTTCTTGTAATACCTTGGTTCCTTAACTTTGAGCGCATCTTGATATTCTTTATGTGTTTGCTTCACTTTTTCTTTTACTTGCACCATCTGAGGAGAAAATTTGTAAACTGTTTATTTTATTGAAATACATGTAAATTTTGAAACTTTGGTTGAAAAGAATGCACTGGGTTACTGATATTTTTTTTTCAAACAGCTTCACCTTTCAAACCAGCCCATTTCCAATTTCCCTGCTACTGTCAGTAGCATCTCTAGCTAAACCAGCAAAATGTAATATTGGCTAAACCTACATTTACCCCTTTAATGCCCAAGGGGGACCTCATTGGTGAGTAAAATCATTTGGCATTAGACAGAGTAAATCTATAAATGGCCACTGGGAGTAAAAGGGTTAATGTACAGTGTACCAGAGAAGCACACTTTTGTATGGTCCTTTACTGTTAAAAATACAAATTTAAAATTTTCAGGCATCTTAGGAAAAAATTCTTGACATTAGGAGAGCTTGAAATTGGACCCTCAGCCATAGTATTTGAATTGCATGGACACTATACCTGTATTGTGCAACAACAACCATTGACGGCATTTTTAAAGGCAAAACAGCCTAATTTCAGGTGCTTATAAAATTGACGATTTCTACCATCCAAGTCAAACTTTAAAATTTTATATTTCAAGGGGAAAAGTTCACGATAAAATAGCCATGACAAACTATTCCAGTTGGAAATAATATTTAAATCTTGACATAATACGTATTAAGCTACCTGGGACAGGTTTGTCTTCAGTTGTTCTTGAATCTTCAGAATTTTTTTAGCATGTTCAATCTGCTGTTCCTTGACTTGTCTCTCTTGCATTCTGAAAACAAGCATTACATGGAAGGCATGAAAATAATGGAGATGCAGGAAAACTCAGAAAAAAAATTTGACTCAGCTCCTAAGAGGTCTAGGTCTAAAGTGTTATGATAACAAGTTCAGACGATCTACCAGTGAAGTACAATACACCCATTTGAACAGGTTCATGTTTAGACATGTTCACCCACACCAGGTAAAACAACTAACAGAATCAACAGTATGATATGTAATTGGAAAATATTCAAGTGTTTCTTGATCCTTACTTGATAACTAGCTCCAATGCATGACCCAATGATACAGGTTTACTGTGCATGTAATTGAAATCTAGTTGATGAGACAGGAACGATGACGCTTCTAGCAGTCTATTGAACTCGCGTTCAACCATCTCATCCTTCTCTTTCGGAACCTGGTACAAACAAGCAAGATTTGAGCTAAAACCCACCAGGAAAAACTTTGATAAAAAATTATATTTTTGACAATAATGGCATCCGGAAAGTAATAATATTAACTTCAACGAACCTCTTTGATAACCTAAGATTGAATATTATTGATATTCTCTTTTGCACTGTACTACACATGTATTGATACAGTGTAGCTAAACAACTTCTCTAATTAAAGGTGTCTCCTGGAATCTACTTAAAAACCTTACCTTACCAAATCTGCATAAAGTGGTTGTTACGTGTAATTTTGAGGCAATGAATAGTAAATTGTTTTTATACAGTGCTAACAAATAAAAAATTATCTTTAAAAGATGTTGTACAAGTAGAAGTCAGATTTTAAAAAGAGTTGTTAAATTTGCTCTGTTAGCATTAAGTTAAAAAGAGTTAGCCAATAAAAAGCAAATATTCATTGCTCTCTGCATCTGTTCAGGCACTACAAGGTGCTTAGAGCCATAAAAAATACTGTACTTTGCAGCTCGACAAGAGAAAACATGTAAAGCCTAACATTGCCATTATTAAGAATTGTGTGCAGAGATACGGGGTATGGTGCAACAATGTTAAATATCATACACGTACATGTAGTGCTGCTTGGCTTAAAACAAACCTTGCCAAACAATATGGAGGTCTGAAGTATTTAGTTCCATTACAAGTACTACAATGAAAGGAAAATAGTCTGCATGACTGAGTAAGATGGATGAATGGATTGCGATATGCAAAAAATGTTTGATCTAAAACTACAAGAAAACGAAAGCCTACCCTCACTGCCGAGAGTCTGCTGTTGGCTTTCTTTTCAATAGGGCCCTTCAGGAAAAAATCAAGCGTAACATTAACCAGGGCGTTATTAAACACAGGAATAGAACAGAATATACCAGAAAGCCAGGTACAAGAAGTGGACCAGTTCAAGTTGGATCACTCACGTCGCTTTAACGAAAAAAAAAAATGATAAGGCTTCGAGAAATCATCCTAGCCCTAATCTTTAATAAGCTAACCTTGGTGAAATTGGGGCAAAAAACGAATGGTATTGGCTTACAAAACCGTTTTTTGCTCAATCTGAGGTGAGCGATCCACCTTGATCCAGGCTGACTTTTGTACCTGCCTTATACTGGAATATGCCAGAACAAGGCAGAATGACATCTTCAAAATAAATGAACAAGAGCGGTACTGGAATAAAATTATGCCAAAATGAGCCGGAATGACACTGGAATAAGGCTGATTGGCACCCAAAAAAATCAGAATTTAGTGGAATAAACCTGGGAATGCCAAAATGTGGGGTTTTAGTTTGTGGAGACCTATTTCCAGTTCCTACTATTTCTATCAGCTTTACTCTCACCGTGCCTCTCTCCAGCCAGGTGTATAAATGGGTACTAGCAAAAATGCTGGGGGTAACCCTGCAATGGACTAGCATCCCATCCAGGGGGAAATACTCCTAGTCGCTTCATGCTATGGAAACCGGAGATAAGCGCCGGCCTGGTGGGCCTTCCTAGGCTCGTAACAGAGACCTTACCTTATTTCCAGTTGCTACTATTTCTATCAGCTTTTGTTTGCATCATGTGATTCCTTGAGGGAATTGCACTTGTTTTTTTCCTTTTGTAACATTTGGAACACTTTGGTAAAGAGTCTTCCAACATTCAAGTGCTTTAATCATTAAAAACGTTTTGAGTAAGAAAAATTTGACAGAAATATAAACCACTAAAATGAAAAAATTGTTCCTGTTGTAGTGGAACTAATATGGTTTTTTGTTGACAAGTTGCAAGAGAAACAGAATGTTATTCGAATATTTTATATGTGGGGGAGGGAGGCAGCATTTCACATACTTTTTCAATGTGCAAGTAAAAAAACCGTGAACACTTTCATTTCATTCTGACATGTTAATTATTGTGTGTTAAGTTCAGCGCAAGTGATTAGTATCATTTTTGCTTATTTTGATATAGTTTTCCCACGACCCACATGTGACAGAGACATCCGGAAATACCGCATAGGTTTTGAACAGAACGCAACATGAGCGCAAACTGGAAAACTCTTTATTCCTTCCCCTATTGTTCCACTAAACCTGTGCACACTGTTTCCTTCTTTGAAGTCAAGAGATAATTATTAAAGAAGAATCAGAGGCCCAGAAAAAAAAAAGTCCAAAAAAATTTTTTTTGGTGAATATTATTTACCGGGTACATTTTTGTACACCTGGTTAATACTTTTTCTTTCCTGTCCGTGGACCAAACAGTGAGTAGACCAGTTTGCAAGTTGTGAGAACTTCATTACTTGTTCCAAGTCAGCTTGTTGCTTCCCCCCATAATTTCCACTCTTAAATGTAAACAGTTTTTCTGTCAGTCTCCCCATTGTGCCTACTAATTCACAATACATGTAGTTTTCACACTACATATGCCCCACCTAAGACAGTATGAAAGGCTGTCGAGATATGTTTAAGTTATATGCTTAACATGTTTCCCCTGTTTCTGATTTGAGTCTGACAAATTGTTGCTCGCCCCTGTTTCTGATTTGTGTCTGGGACAAAATCAATTCCTGAGCCAGGCAACTGGATTTGCATCAGATCTGCTTAAATGTTTGAATTTTCAATTCAATTGCTAACGTGAACAGCACTTTGGTTCTCCATGTGAGACTCTACTTTGTGACTCCTAAAACACCTCAGGGCACACAGTTGTGATAAAAACTGATGGTTCATTCCTTGTCATTCTGGTCTACACTAATCAGGTTTAATTAATCAGCTCCATTCTGATTTATTCTGCCTTATTCTGGTGTCATTCCACTTTATCCCGGTATATTCCGGTGTCATTCCACTTTATTCCAGTGTCATTCCGCTTCATTCCGGCACATTCAGTTGATTCCATTTTGTTCCATTCCGTTCCTGTGTTGGGTAATGCCCCATTAACCACTGACTGTGTATTGTTCTTGGTACACATACTGTACAGTACTCTTCAAAAAATTAATGTGTTTTTAGAAATAAAACCATAGTACCATTAAAATGTTGCATTACAGACATAAAAATGTTAGCGTTAAAATGTTAAAAATTGATGCTACAGGAGACTCTAATGCTAATTCAACTAATCATCAATTTTGTTAACGTTTAAATACTGTCAAGTTGGCATTTGCTCAAGCACATAATATATAGATTTAGCCAAGCCTAAAAGCGGACCTCCAGGTTTATGAAATGTTATTCTTACAATACATTGTAAGTTCACCTGGCTTGACCCTGCAATCCAATCAAAACCCGGTACCTGGTCAGCAGCCAACTTACAAAATTAAAAAAAAACCTGACCTCAATGAGCTCTACACTTGCTCCCACGATATGGTCATGTGATACTGGTCAGCAGGTACCTTGTTTTGACAGGTGTCAATTGACCATAACATGGATGTACAATATCAAAAGCTGTACGCTGTAAACTAGCTAGAGTATGGCCTCCTTAGTGAGCTAAGCTTGAGCCTGTGATATGGTCATGTGATACTGGTCACATTGACATACATAGAGGGGGGGACGGTACTTACGGTGACCAACACCAAATTTTCTTGCACAGATGGGTTACCACATTTTCTGACCCATGGTGCTCCTCGCGGAGCTCTGCTTAAAAAATCAGTTATCAACTTACCATGTAACCTTTTCATGGAGATTTTGATTCCATTGAGTAAAAATCAATGGAGTACAATATGGCTAATGTTTTGCCTAGAGAAACCTTAGGCAACTGATCATGCCTGATAGAACTTGTGTTTTTCACCACTGCAGCAGGCATTGATAGCCAGTTTGTTAGGTGAATTTTCAGGCTGTTATAACAGAGATCCTGGCAAATACATGTTCACAACAAGCTCTGACTAGTCAGCCTGGCTGCTTAAAATGAGAAGGAACAGTAATGCATACCGATTTCCCATGAGTTTCATACAGAGGACATTTCTGTCGGATTTTATGTAACTCCATGCTGATTTGATTTGCCATCACAGTCAAGGGGTTTCCACCTACAAATAATGGTGATAAAATAAAAACAGACATTCACCATAAAAAGAAAATTGATAGATACATTAACTTTTTATTAAAGTGCTACTATGAAAAAAAATCACTTCCTTTTTTTCTTCAGATTTTAAAAGCGTGTTCGCTTAACACCTAACTGGCAAAATTTTGAGCTTTGAGTTTTATCCAAAGGCTATTTATTTTGAGTGTAAGTTTTGGATTTCACAGTCCACCATTACTCACGTTCAAAACTGACCAATTGGCCCTCAGAGGGTTGGATCTAGGGAAAATGACGTCATTTACTAACTAGCTTAAACTTTCAGAGTGTAAACGTATTTATTATATGCAAAACATGGGTTTGAAAGTCTGAAAGCCCAAAACTCCCATGCTGCATATTAATTCAGCCACGTAAACATGCATTCCATTCTTAAATTAGTGAGTCTTTGACGTCATTTTCTCCTCGACCGAGCTCTCTCAAGATTTGAAAGTTAGCAATGGCGTACCAATAAATTAGAAAATTCAAGTTAAAATAAACAGGTGTCTTTTTAAAATCAGAAGTTAAAACTTGGGTCACTTAAGTGCTTACACTGCACTTAAGTGCTTACACTGTAGTTAACATAGTTTTGAAATCCAAAGGAAAAAAAGAATTGTTTTTTTTGGTCGTAGTAGCACTTTAATCATTACTATTATGATATCAATAATTATTATACTAAAATAACTCTGACTGTTAATTTTAAATGTTGCAAATAAATTATAACCACGCAATTTCCATAATGTAACCAATAAGGAGGTTTCCAATGCCCAAGAAAATTACTTACCTAATCCAGTCAAAACCATAGC
>NC_090871.1:3176017-3181017 GCF_036669935.1 Montipora foliosa
TATAAGATCGCGATACTCAAGATAATAGTCAGACCTGACCATGCTCATACCATTCTATTCCTGAGGTATAAGAAGTGTTTCTGAATTTGTGGGGGACCTTGCGATACATCTGGAAAACAGGATACTTCTTGTGAAGTCATCTTGTCAAATGGAAGTCTGCTTTGAAATGCTGCACCTTCAAGTCCTATCAAAGATGGAAAAAAACCTAATGACAAGACGTCCAAATGTCTTCAAGGATTGATACAGATAGCACAACCAGCTGTGAGTGTAGCCATCTGCCACTTACCTTCAGGAACATCTTCTTCTTCTTCTTCCTCCTCTCCTTCACGTTGTTCCTCAGCCTCCATTGGTGTGGTAGTTGGTGATATTCGTGGTGTGTTTCTCTGAATAACTTCATCATCAGATAATTCATCATCTGTCAAATTTGCCAGTTTAACATCGACCTCTGTGTACTCAACCTGTGATGACAGATATGTAAACAACATTACAGTGCTCAAAATTAGCGGCTGTCTGGTCATCCCAGGCGACCAGGAAGTTTACTAGTTTTTGGAGAAATTAAAAACTATTGATTGCCCAAAGAAAATACAACAATGAACGACCCAGCCAAAAATAGAAAATGTATTACATACACAGCACCATGTTGTCAATGTCTGATA
Source organism: Montipora foliosa (assembly GCF_036669935.1). Taxonomy (NCBI): domain Eukaryota; kingdom Metazoa; phylum Cnidaria; class Anthozoa; order Scleractinia; family Acroporidae; genus Montipora; species Montipora foliosa. The sequence continues at coordinate 3,176,674 of NC_090871.1, forward strand.
GTAGTGGCCCCCATAGACTAAAGTGTGTTATCTGAGGCCATGATAATTATCGCTATCATGCAAAAACCGAATCCAATAATAACATTGTTTTATTGTGCATATTCCTGAGCTGAGCTCCGCCATGACAAAACTCATCAAACTGCTGGTTAGTGTATTCAGTGATGTCACTTCTGCATGCATAAAACTATTGTCTGTAGGTATGACATCAATTCTACATATATAAAATCTATTATCTGTAGGTATGACGTTAGGGAAACAGAGAAAGCAAGAATTAGCTGTGTGCTTACAGCCAATCAAAATCGAGCTGGTGACACCAATATATAATAATTATTATAATTACATGTATTGTTAATTTGCAACAGTTGAGCATTTTTCCTGTGTTTTGAATATCTGTGACTTTTACAAAAAATTGTCAGATAGAAAAATTTACATGTAGCTGGCGATGGAGATCAAAGACTCCATCTTGAAAATGCTAAACCCAGACTTCCACAAAAAACCACAAGCACACACTCAGGACTATATCAGCTCCACTGCCATGCGACAGCATCTCAACACAGCATGCATTTAATCGTAGGGGGTTTCCCAATGGGCAACCAAGCATTTATCAGGGCAACCAAATTTAGTTGCTCAGCTTTTGAAACAGGGACAACCTGGAACAACCATGTTACGTGTTATAACTACAAAGGCTGTGAGACAATTATATCTTCTTAGGCAACTTCAAAGAGCTGGGATCTGTTCAAGAGACCTGGCTCTATTTTACTGCAGTGTAATTAAGATCAGTCTAAGAATGTGCTTGAATGTCAGCTGAACATTTGATTACAGCCTGCCTAGCTACTTGCCTGATGATACAATACACAATACAATACAATATTCTTTATTTTGAGAGGGTAATACATGATTAACCCAGTAATGAGTTTCCTAACACATGGCCCTCTGTATATACCACAGAGGACAGACCACAACACCAGGAACTACATGCCCTACACTTTGCGACAAGTGTGCGGGTTCTTTTACGTCCCACAGCATTATGAACATTGAAGGATTGTGAGACGGGACCTCCGGCTTATCGTCCTTATCCGAGAAGACTAGAGAGTCTAACCATTTGCAGATGTAATTACAAAGGCAGCACTTTCTCCTCAGTTATTTAAAGACCATGAGTGTTGGTCTGGCCGGAGTTGAACTCACGACCTCCCGCGTGACAGCCCGGTGCTCAACCAACTGAGCCACCGGTGCGCGGTGATCTTGAATGCATTCAAAGGTGCACCATGTGCATTACCTTTCCCGATTTCAAGCATAGAGCCTGGTATTCTGACTCTCTTTGACTGATACATGTATTGCAAACAATAAAGCCCACAAGTTAGCAAATCTTTTACCACCCAGGGCCATCCACCAAAGGCAAATTATGAAGAAACACCTATTTGTACATCCAACCAGCTGAAAAAGACTTATTATACGCCATAGCATGTGATTTGATATATATTTTAAAAAATTTTGTGCTATAATGTTTCAACCTTTACTTTCTATTTTAAATTGTAAATATTCACATAATTCAGTTGCTCAGACTGTCAGGTGTTCTTGACAATTCTTCTTCTTCCTCTACTAAACCCACTATAACATCTCTCTTTTTTCGTTATTCTCTTAAGAACCCCATGCATCAGTTACACTCTTTAATAATTATCAAGGCAACTGTATGAGAAATACTCTTCACCAGAGTTACTTCACCTAAGGATAGAATTCGCCACTGCTGTTTACGTTATCCTGTATTTTAGTGGGACCATCCAATCGATTAGCCACTGCTACATGATCCTAACTCACTCTACCTTAACTTATTTCATTTCGCTTATTTTGCTTCAATTGTCTGCTAATGAATCTTGCGTCTGCATCTTTGTAATGTTGAATTGAGTTGAGCTAAATTAAAAATTGTTGTCGTTCCCTGTCCAAATGCAGACAGCGAACCTTCTTACAGACTGCTTCTTGAAGCAAGCTTTCGTATCATTCAAATTCGTTGCACACGGACCACAAAAGTATTGTATGAAGCCAAATGAAGGAAACAAGACAAAATGCAAATAAGTTTCCATATTTGAACGCTTCTTTGGACTTAAAAACTTGATTGTAGAGAAAGCTGAGAAATTTCTCACAGAAGATATTACTGCAGAGAGCCTCTGATTGCAGCCTACTCTCGAAGATCGAAAGACCAGAGTAATATTTTTCTATCTAAACGCAGTGGTCCGTGATGTCGATTATTCTAAAAGATTCTTAGTTTTCTGTTTATCTGTGAAGCGCGTTAAAAGCAATAAATTTTCTCGTTTATTTTCAAACATATTCGAGAACACATGGACGATGCGTGTGATCGTACTTTTCTCAAATTTGCGGACCAATTTTGCCGGCTTCGACTTAAGATCTTTCTTTTCTTAGCCGCTTGATTTTCTAGTTCTTTTTATGTTTTGAGCATACATGTACATCAATAACGAAAAAATGCGATTTCCTTTCATAACACCAAGTCTTTCCTCGCAATTGTTCCACCACCGTTGTCCTTCGACTGGTACTGCTTGGGTGTTACATAAACTGTGAAATTCGCTTACCTCCATTGCTCCTCATAAAGCGCAGAATTCAGCGGTAATTCTCAAAAGCAACTATAGTAGTTTGCTTCTATTTTCCTTCGTAGAATTGTGGCAAATGTGCGACAATTTTAAGTGAAAATTCTCAACCTAAACAATGAAGCCCCGAAGGAGACAATCACCATTCTTCCCGCGGACGATCCCGCGTGACCACCCCGCATGAAATATGTAAACAATTTACTGCGCAAAGCCGATAAAAAATTTAGGTCATTTATTCGAGCTGAAAAAGCCCTAATTCGACGATGCCTTAAGAAAATCATGAAATGGCTGATATAAGAAATTCTGGTTCAAGAATCTGTTTAGACAAATTTCGTATCGCTTTAATCCTTTGCGTGTTTCTGATAACAAAGTTTCATTGTTTACAAAATGACGTAGGGCTTCCCGTAAATTAGGTTCTGAGAAATCTTCTCAAAAATCCTATTTCTTCTATTTAAAAGAAAAGAAGAACGTTCACTCAGTTTCATCGACTTCTTCCGTGTTAGAATTCAGGAAACTGAAGTGGGTACCAACTGGGGAAGGTATCAAACATTTCCGTAAAACAAAGGCCATGTGACTTTGACGAAGCTCCTAGCCAGTCAGCAATCGCTGCTTTGACAGATCGATTAGTGCGTTGCATAAATTTAGTGTCCCCGGATTGGAGGTCACGTAAAACTTCCCTATAAAAGCCCCATTCTTAAAATCTCAGACGTCTGTTCTTTGCTCTGGAAATACTGCCCATCTGAAACCCTAATTAAAAGGCTAAGGCTCAACACAAAACCGTATTGTTGACAGTAAATTGAAGAATGTTGCATAATATATCATGAATGCCAAATTTTAGATAATGAAGACAAACTGTGAAACATACTTTTGGGCGTTTGCGTTGGCTTGTCCTTCTGGACATGTCTGAATCCTCGTCGAAAAATTCAGAAGATGATCCATTATCTCTTTTTTCTTCCATCTTATGAGAGTCAGAGTAATTCCCATTCACACCCTGACCTGGCATGTTTGGCTTGGTTGCTATAAAAGGAAGAATACTTGCCGGCTTTGGGAGAATTGGTGGCGGATAAGAACCCGACATTATCAAATTTTAGATGATACTCAGTCTATCTGGCCACTTTTGAGCGAACCTAGTTCAACTTCTAACTTTGGAAATAAATAGTGGAAACTGGGTGAAAATTCAGCGTGATAATCTGGCGGAGAAAAATGACAAAGGGCCAGGTGGAATAACAAACGTGAATTACAGCACGTGATCGACATCAACCAATCACGCCACGATATTAACGCATGCGTGTCGACAAGTCCCTCAGTTTCTATAGCAACCATTTATTGACAGAATCCACACAAATTTGTTGGATTTATTTGCTCATTTCTCACCTGTACATTGCCTGACTTATCATTAACAGCGACAAGTTGTAAAACGATAACTAATCGATTATTGCAGTCTGAGATCGATTGTGTCTTTTCAAATTTGTATGATTCATGAGGTTTAAGTATTTCAAACGTCATCAACAGCTGGCCCTGACGACTGCTTTAATACTGAGGTTGGCAACCATCCCTTGCAAGCGAGAATGTTGGTATAACTTCCTCCTTGAGCTTAAAGCTGCTGTCCGATTTCCTCCCAATGGAATACAATAAACGTTGTGTTGTTCTCGAGCAGATGACGATGACTAACGGCCGGTAAAAAGATGATTTATTTCTATTCTCGAGGTGTTTGATATTCAATTTACCAATGATGTCAAGAAAATGT
>NC_090871.1:3186017-3191017 GCF_036669935.1 Montipora foliosa
CTAGCTACAACATGTTGCAAAATTGTTGAGACACTTTCATTAAAAAACACCTTTTCTAACTTCCAATGCCCGCCGTATCTAGAATTTAAACCTTTCCCACTTGCTCTCCCCTAGACATCAAAAACAATTTTAGAAACTCTCGGGAATTTTAGAAAAAAATTGACAATTTCGAGAATTTTAGAGCAATTTGAACTTTTTCGCCTGACATGTTGGAAACGGACGTATACAAAACATTGACCCCAGGTCCATGGACCACCCCTGTGGACCCGGTTAATTTCATGGACCCGGTCCATAGACCATCCCTGTGGACCACCCCTCATTTCAATTCAGTTGTAAATTCAATAGGTTTTACAAGCAGAAAATTTTTCAGACGAAAAGGAGAAGTGATCCTCACACTTATCTGGGAAATTTAAGCAAGAGTCCATGATTAGGAGCGAACAACTTCCATACTGAGCTGCGGTATTTTTATAGACTAGGAGCCCATGTACGATCTATTTTTAGACTACCTTGTCTGTAAAAAGACAAAGACAATTTAGGTCAGGTGACGCAAAGACGTCAAGTTAGTTTCTTGTGATTGGTCATCGGGCTCCGCATATTACTGCATATTACTGCAGTAATATGGGGCTGTTGTTCGCTCATATGGGCTACTTATTTAAGCAATTGCCTGTTTTACAGATACTTATACCACCTATTTGGTCGCTCCGAAGGGATTCGTCTATAACCCGCTTTTTAAATATAAGTTCATTTCATTCAGGAAGTCCTTCACCGGAACAAATGAACCAAATAAACTGAGTGGCTTCGAAGCTCAGTTGGTAGAGCATTGTGCCGGCATCGCAGAGGTCATGGGATCGAATCCTCTTGAAGCAACCTAGGGTTAGGTTAGGGTAATTGTATAATTACTGAACGTTTTATACCTTGTACCTACCCGTAGTGTCGGAATCCGGATCTTTGCTCATCTATATGAGAGACTTTGGACTATAAGAAACGAAATTTATAAGAATTTTCGGGAATTTAGAGAGATTTTGGAGAATTTTAGACAATTTTTCGGAAATTATGTAGCTAAACCTACAACGTCATTTTTGCAAAACCTCGTACTAAAATGACGACGGTATCACGTTTTTCCCGCCAAAATGACGCCGGCTTACGCGCGCTCACTGTTATTCTATGAGAAAATCTCGTACTCGTAGTCGTTCTCGTCCTAGAATCTAAAGCTCTCTAATATGACACCCGCAGAGTCAGCCGATTTGGTCTAATGTTTATCTTCCCGCAAAACTTGGATCAAAATTAGACTCTTTTCCAGGTTCTGACGCTGATGGGGACGAGGCCAATTTGGGTAAATTTTGCTCTTGGGTAGCGGGGTGTAAGCAGCGAATCTTGAGGAAATAAAACAGGATCTCCTTACATATTCTGAAGTATCGATTGCCATTTTAGTTTCTGGATCGGGGCCCGTTTCTCATAGGCCAAAAAATGTGTCATGCCTTGCCAAACTAATTGTCTTCAGATATGAGCAAAATGCAAATTTCCTCGTTCCCAGTCTTCTGAGGTGCAGGCTAATTCGATGCGTTGTTCCTTTGGCGTTAAATTGTAAAATGGCCGTGTTTGCCGAATAAAGGATTTCATTGGTCTCAAAAATGGGTACCAAGGAAATGGACTCGTGAGTAAAACATTTGTGCGTGTTGTTTATTATCCTTTGTGATTCACATTGACTCTTTTCCTCTCGTAGCACCGTCCAAATGCGACTTTACACACTCACCAAGAGACAATTTGTTTTGGTTTTCGTTGCTTTCTTTGTGTCTTTCTTTCTCACGGCTATCATCGGAATTGCAGGTTAGTATCTTTTAAAAGTACGTTACTGCTTCTTCTCGTAGACCTTGAAACTTCTTTTACCAGTTTACAAGATGTATGCTAGCCAATTACAACAGTATTTAGGAAAGTTGCTTCCTAAAGTTCGCATAATTTATTTGACCAGCTGATTATATTAATGCTGTGATAAAATTAAATGGTAAAACATTTCTATAATTTTTTACAAACGCCCGTTTTTGTTCATAAGCACACGTTCTATACATTGGTTTGGATGGTGCTATTAATGACAATAAAGCCGGCCACAATTTTGGCGAAAGTCCACTCGCTGATCATGATGATATGCCAAGTGGGCTGTAACGTGTTTTATCGAGAGGTTTTCGGTTGCCTCGAGATCCTATTTCTCCCAAAGGACAGACGAATCAGCAATAATTCTTTGTTGAAATGTCTGTTACCTTTTGGCTTTGAGTACAGAATGCAATAAACAAAGCTTGAAATAAATTAAAAGGTCAATTTTAGCATACAATTTTATTCAAGCACAAGGTCTACAGAACTGAAACTGTTAGCGTATATGAGCTGTTTTTCCAGAAGTATGTAACACGTCAATAGTTTGCTGAGATTTTGTGATTTCCTGGAATTTGATATCAGTGATAATCCTTGCAGTGTCATTTGCACATTAGGACAATAAAGAACTTCCTGTGGCTTAATTATTATGATTACTTCAAGAATATTGTATGCATTTGTACTCTGGATAATTATATCTTTTTCAAGTTTGCAAGAAGGCTGGCATCTTCAATGCTGGTCTTCAGCAAAGGAGATGGGCTTTCAGTTTTTTCAGAATTTTCGGAAATACAGTAAATCTTCCCTCGCCCTGAACCCCTCTTGTGGGGAAAAGAAAGTGCATTGTGGGTTATATGAAAGTAGCTAATTAGGGGTTAACAAGCTGCAAGTTTTGAACAGATGGAGAATGTGCTGATTTATCATTTTTTGTTGTCCACAGGACCTCCCATTATTGCTGAACATGCGAAAAAAGCTTCCGAGCTGAATGTACCAAAAGAAAAATTTGGGGTTTGTGTTTCTTGTCCTACTTGCTCATCCTTGACATCATTGGCCAGATAACCATGGATTTCATCATGTACACTGGCATTAGCATAAGTGTTATTTTCTTTGTCATTTGTCCAGACTGGCCCTTTCAGCATTGATACAGGAATCTTGTCAACCTTTAATCAAGAGCTCTGGCTTCTCTGCCAGGTCAAATTGAATGGGACAAATTCAGGTAATGTGTTAGAGTTCAAAATCAGCAACACATTGATAGCATTATCAGAATTGGGCCTAAAAGTCATTTAGTCAAGTCTAACTAATTAGCCACGATCAAAACGTTTTTCAAAACAACATTTTGTTATGTGGACAGAAGCAGTCAGCTATCCGCAATTGCTGATGATCATCAGCTATACTTCTCTCATAGAGAACAAGCTCAAGTAATATAGGAAATAAACACCGACAGAAAAAAAAAACCTCTGAGTGGTACAAGGAGAACTTTCTTAAAGAAAGTCTTTCCAAGTATCAAACTATGATTATATCTAAGCAAGAAACCGACCTATTACACTACAAGAGGTCACTATAGATTGCAACCTGACCTTCTCTGGGCACATATCAGCTGCGTGCAAGAAAGCAACTTTGTGGGTTGGACTGTTGTTGCGCCTGCATAAGCTCATACAGATCGAGGCTAAACTACAAATATATACAACTGCAGTCCTACCATACCTGACATGCTGCGGATTAACATGGCACTTCTGTAGGAAGTCGGACAGTAATAAATTAGAACGGATCGATGAGAGAGGGACTTGAGGGCAGTCTATAATTATTGGAGCTTCTCGTGTAGTGAACTGTTAGCTAGAGCGAAAATGACAACTTTGCATGACAGGCCCTACAGGAGATTGGTATTTAAAGGTAGTGATTATTGAGGTCTTCTAAGGGAGGTGACTGTGTCATCTTTTCACATCTTTTGTTGCACCAATGGTACTCTTTAATACCAAATGTGGGGAAATGTTGTTTTTTTTAAGTGAAAATGAAATTTGAGTCACACAGCAAGGCTGTTGCCTAACAGGAGCCCGGTAGCCTGGGGCTCCCAAAGAATAGCTCTGGGCACCTTAATTTTTCACAGCAACACCTTTCACTTCATATGTTGGGCCCCTAAGTTCTCAGCGTTTAGCTCTTAGGGCCCCTTTAAAATTTTCTTAGGCAGCAGCCTTGCACAGTTAACTATAAACCCAAATATGCAAATTTAGATACTCTGAAACTTATATATGTGCAAAATCATGTATTTGCTGTAAGACCATATAAAAGAAATAAATTATTTTTGAGATGTAGTACTAATGATTGTAGTATAATAATAATAATAATAATAATGGCTTTATTCAGCATTTCCACAAGGTGGCTCTTCATCTGCTAAAATATATCATCTAAAATAAAAATAAATTAAGGTAAAAAAAAAGTAAAAAAGTAATAAAAATACAATAATAAAAATAAATATATCTATTTACAGTGCATAATAGAAACGTTAAGCTAAAAAATTATCTTTGACCTTTTTCATTGAAAACTTAAAAGTCATCTTAGAAAACTGGTTAAAATCAAGACAGTTCCTTACACATCCAGGTAAAATGTTAAAGCTTTTAGCAGCTTGGTCTTGATAAATATATGACACTAGTGGGATTTCAAGCTGCATAGCTGCACTGGACCTCAGCGTTCGATTGTGCATAAATTGCTTCAGTCGCAGGTAACCTGGCCATTCACGAGAATAAATCGCCTTATGAACTAGCTTTAACAACTGCCATTCGATATGTTCTTTAACTGGTAGTAATAATAATTAACCATACAGTTATCTAATATGTGACCCTTCACTAAACTGAAAGCAAATTAGAGGAAATCAAATCAAAGTTATGTTGTCTCAATGTTGTTTGCGCTGTATGTCATCTTTTTAGGGACATCATTCACTCGTGATTTTCATCTGACTGTTCAAATCCTTGGAAGAGCCAAAGACAGTAGTTACCATCTTATAGCAGCAACACCTTACAATAGATCGCGTGTGCTTAGGTGCAATAAGGTTTGTTGCTCTTAATTTTAACTTGTGGTTTAAATTTCTTTATTTGTTCAAATTGTTATGATCAGAGCTTGCCATCATACAGTTGAAAGGTTACAGA
>NC_090871.1:3196017-3221017 GCF_036669935.1 Montipora foliosa
AAAGGGGCTAGGTCACGCAATTTTAGGAAATCTCAGCACTGATCGAATGGTCATGTAGATTTAACTAAAATATCAAAATAACTGTCCAAAACTTTAGAAGAACTCTAACAAAACACAGGGTAGCCAAGAAGGGACATGGGTGGACAAAAGTGGAGAGGATTGAAATGGATTGAATTTGAGTAAATTTGAAAAACGTCGGCCCACCTTTTTTCAAATTTTTATCAGTCTATATCAAAATGTCATTTACACAGCTGGAAAATCATTCTCAGTTGTTATGTGGTCGTGATTTTGCAAGTGAAAGACTCTTCTTCTGCCAATTTGATGTTTAGAGCTCATAATTAACAAAATTAAACAAAATTACCTAAAATAGCGTGACCTAGCCCCTTTAAGCATTTTTATTTAAAGCACCTTTCAATCGGGGAGGCTCTTTAAATCTGTCTGAATCTTTCTAGAAATTACAAGTTTTATTGTTGATCATGTATCATGATAATTTTATAAAAGTAAAAGAAGGAACATCTTTTTGTTTCTTGAACAAGGTGGATGTCACTCCTTTTGCCACTGTTGTTGCTGTACAATGGTGAGTCTAAGCTTTGCATTAAATTTTTATTTTGTTACATGAATGAAGTATCTCTTATCTGTGAGGCAAGTAAAATAGACCTAATCGGCTAACTCAATGTTGTTCCAGGTATTTCCATATCATTTAAATATGAATGCTATATTATCATGCAAATACAATACACAAAGAATCTTAGTCCCGGGAGATTTGAATTGGGTACAACATTGAGTTAGCCGATTAGGTCTATCTATAAGGTGACTTCAAGTGATGAAAATAATTAATAAAAGAAGGCTCTTTGATTTGGACAGAGAGAGAACTATAGGCAGATTGGAAATGACCCAAGCATACCTTCAAAGTTCATCAGCTGGTCTTATTTAAAGTTACAGGGACCATCATCACCATAGTGATGATTTGCAGTACTTAATGATCATAATCATCCCATAATCAGCAGTCCTAATTTAAGCATAAAAGTGACAGTGAAACAAGTTCTTGTACTGTTGTAAGTGTCGCTCATGGGTACTTAACTGTAGATGTCTTAAGGTGTGCAAGTTGCACTTACCTGGTTCCTTTTTAGAGACATTAAAAACCTATATTAAGAAGTTGCAGTTACCATAAACATTGCTAATGATAATTACTGGATTTTATGTTGTATCCTATTACCTTTTTTATTATTATTATCATTATTATTATTTTTATTATTCTCATTAGTAGTTACTGTAGTAGTATTAGTACATTGTAGTTAGTAGTACCGTAAAAGTCCATGTAGAAGCCGCACCCCCAATTTGGAGGCTCGAATGTTGAAAAAATAAAAAAGAGACATACTTTGAAGTTCCAATGAAGTTCTCCTTAAAGTTAGTAAACAAACAAGTACAGTCTCAAAACACTAACATGTACACGGTGGTTGTTATGAGCTTTCATTGCAATTAAGTCTTCAGATAGCAAAATTTCACTTGTCATACCTTTATCATGTGAGTTTACTTTGAAACGCTCCATGAATTTGAAATTCGAAGGCGATTCAAACTTTATTCCACATTTCAAAGCTTTGAAATGTGAAGACATGTCTGGGCAATGAAACGGTCCACCATTTGCCTCACGAGTACTTGCAAATATCTTTATTTGGTATTTTCTCACACGTGGCAGAAAGATATGTGTCAAAGTGATTGACCTCAGGGGTCATAGCAAACAGCTTTGGGGAGGAATGGCGATTCCCTGTAGGTTGGTGTTCAGTTGTTCGAGTAAAGTGAAAATTAATCTCCTGAGAGAACTCTTGGAGAACAAGAATCGCAATTGAATGCTTCAAGACACGAACTGTTAGGTCTATCTTTAAGGAGGCACCACTCATGGAAAAGGCAATGATCAACAGCAACGTGCTTTCAGTTTGTTCTATGTTTATTCAGGGACATTATGAATATTAATTAGGCCTTAGAAAAGTCCAATCTTGGATGTTTCCGTAGATGAGCCGCACCCCAATTTTAATTTGAATTTTGAGAAAAAAGGTGCAGCTAATCTGCTTATAAATGGACCTTTATGGTAGTAGTCACTAATGTTTTATTGTTTGCATTTACAGATCCCCTGTTCCCTCTCAACTTTCTTGTGAATAGTTGGGTGCCGAGTATGTTTGATTCTGTTTTCCAAGCCTCATTCCTCTGTGCATTGTTACTCTTTTGGTTGTGTGCTTTTCATGGCATCAGACAGGTATGTTCCTCTCACAATCATCATCTTTTGTTGTTGTTGTTGTTGTTGATCACAACACATGCGTAAATGCATGAAAAAACGTGTTTTCAAAACTGGTTTTGTTTACTTTGGCAGAGTGAGAGGAAATTGAGTTTTTATCTTCCAAAGCTTCTAATTGTTGGTCTTTTGTGGGTTGCTGCGTTTACTTTGTCATCCTGGCAGCAGTAAGTTTTTAAAGAAACAGATTGTATGATGTTCTTAAGGTGCATAATTTCTCATTGGTGATGATCAATTTCACCATGATAAAGCTGTGATTATAAAATGTGGCAAAAATTACATCTGACATCGCATGTGAGAAATGTCGATTAATGATTAAAAAATGAGCAGCAGTGTTTATCGTCTTGTGTTTTTAAACAGTTTTTGAACTGCTTCAGAAACATTCCACAAAAAACGAGTCACTCGGGGGTCCCAGAAAAGGTTCCAATAATTGTGCTGGGAAGATATCAGCATACAACAAAAACAAGTGGACCATATAAGCAGTGTGGTAATATTATTTTAAAAGCATGTTTTTTCCCTTCAGTCTTTATTTGTTGTCGATGATTGAAGGATGTTGGTTAAAAATGCTGCGTAAGAGAAAGTTTAGAGAATCAAAAACTTGTGATTCAAAGAAAAAGCACTGTTGCAAAAATCTGCCCCAAAATCAACACACAGTGGCAAAATGCAAGGCTGAACAAACAAGCAGTGAACAGGGTTAACGGTTTTGAAAGGGTTTTGAAAACCCGTCTTCTGAAAAACAGTTATAAAATGATAATGGAAGGCTTAATCATTTTGATCTTGATAGTGGCTCTTACTATCTCTGTTTCATCTCTGATTTTGACACAGTTTTGATTGGAATGTAATTGTTGGAAAAGAGAACCTGAAATCTCAGGAGCTGGGGAGCCAGAATAATAAGTGTGTTATATTTGGCTTTCAGATACAATGAGCTACAGGACCCTACTTATCAGTATAAAATTGACATTGGCCATTTCATGGTAAGAGTTTATTGGATACACCATTGCTGAGTTACTTAGTGAACGTAGTTTCAGCATTTTAAGTTCAAGATAGTCAAGCATCTGATACCTGTGTACCAGTGACATATTTTTCCTTTTCAGTCCAAGCATAATTTTAGCTTTGATATGCTGTTTATCTTTATTTGTTTTTAGGGTTTGAAGGTGTTTTTCTTTACGATTGGTGCAATATATCTGGTGTATCTGGTTTACTTGTTGTTCAGAGCGTACAGCGAGCTCAGAGCCATGCCCTATTTTGGTAAATGAACTTGTATGTTTTTGCATGATGATAACTGTCTTTGTTAAATTGACCAGTTAACAAGTCCATTGCCAGTGGGGGTTGGGTGCCTGAGACATCTAGATGGAGACTGCTTCCAATTGGCTGGGAAATCCTTGCAATTCAGCCATACTCTCCCATGCAGCACACAAGACACTGGTGAAAACAGCTACGACTGTACAGTCACGCCCTACAGCACACAAGCACGGGAATCATGGCACATGCACTGACCTGACAACTCTGCTGACCATGTGGATCTCGAAAGGCTAATGAAACTGTAAAAGATAACGAGAAATCTTTCATTTTGGCTGTACCTTCAGACCACCCTGAACAGTTGTGAAATTACAAGCTTCAATGGTAGAGTACAGTTGTTTTCGCAGGGATGGTGAACATTAGTGTGTAGACCTAAAATATTTTTCTTGCGTTGCTTTGGTTCAGTTCTGCAAGAAAAATGACTTCTTGTGAGAGAGAAGCCATTTTTAAAATACTCTTCTGTTACATCGCCAACCGGTTGGGTCACTTGGTTGAGCTTCGGACTACTACTGTGTGGGAGGTCGTGGGATCACAACTCTGGCTGGACCAATAATACTCAGGGTCTTTAAACAGCTGCCTTTCTAATGACATCTGCAATTCTCGGATAAGGACGATAAATATATCGTAGGATTATAGTTCCCACACACTGTTTTAGAAGAGTAGGGAGGTAGTCCTCGTTAAGGTGGTCTCTCGATCATTCTATGTAAACTGTTTGTTATTCAGTTAAGATTGTAAACTGCACGGCTGCCATTTGCACCATACTAAAGCAGTCTGGTCAAGTCCCCACAAAGTGTTGTAGATTGACCCTTGGAGAGTAGTTCATTACGTACTGAATATAGCTAAGGCAGTAGATAGTGGTATTCACCCTTCAAACGATGGCATTTTACGCTTGGTAAAACTATACTAGTTTTGCAGAGTCATCGATATACATGTATATAATTACGCAATTCTCTAAGATGACTCCTGGCATCTCTGACTTAACATTTTGAAATTGTCTTGTATTATTCCTCAACAGACATACGGCTCAAGTTTCTGACGGGTCTGATGCTTATCGTTTTGACAATAAGGTGAGCAAGAAGCATGGCTCAAAAGAAACATTTTGGTGAAAGCAGAACTTACATTATACCAGTGTCTACAATGCCTCATTCACACCAAAGCTTAAACACGTTTAATAGCTGTTTAGTAAAACATGGTTTCAAATAGACCGATTTCGATATATTAAAATTCAGTCCGAAACAGAAGACATCATCTCTGGGCCTCGAGATGATCTCTTTTGTTTAGGACTGAATTTTAATATTAAAAAAAACATTTGTAAAGCTCTAAAACTGCAAATATTCTAAATCGCTATTAATAATCATATCAATTCTATAATTTACAAAAAAGAAAAACCAAAATGAAAATTTGTCCAATCTCAAACCTGTGCTAAAAAAGGTTAACTGCCAAATGCTTTCCTGAAAAGGAAAGTCTTCAGCTGGGTTTTGAAAGTCTCCACAGGGAGGGTCCTGCTTTGGCAAAGGCTCTATCACCGAAGGTTTTAAACAATGTCCTGGGAACCACTAGCAAATTCTGTCAGAGCGTAAGCTATACCGACCGACAGGCTTGGCTTTTAAAAGGCCCGAGATGTAGGATGGTTCTTTTACATGCAGGGCCTTATACACCAGGAGCAATCAGTATCTTAAATATCACCCGGTAAAGACCTGGAAGTAGGCTGGAAGCCAGTGTAGCCTTCTCAGGACGGGAGTGATATGGTCGAATGTAGGGACCAAGCAGACCACACGCACCGCTGCATTGAGAACCCTTTGTAAACGGTCATATTGATACTATGGAAGACCATAGAGCAGTGAGTTACAATAATGGATATGTGAGGCGACGAAAGAATGCAGCAAACTCTTCGTTATTTCTTCCGAAAGGAATTTCCTGATCTGCGGGATGTTGTAAAGGCTGCGGAAAGCTTTCCTACACACTTTCCCAATGTGAGAGTTTATTGATATATGAGAATCAAACCATGTTCCAAGGTTGTGCGCCACCTTAACGGGTTTGACTGCAGATTCTCCAACGTGGAATGATGTTCTCGATACGATGACTGATTTTCTGGAAGAGGAGCCTTAAAGGGAATCTCCACTAAAACAGGAATATATCTTTAAAATAGTTATCATAATGTTCACAATCAAAATTGTTCGAAACGTTTCCAATGGGAGCGTTTGTATCCGAAATAAATAAATGTTAAAAACGCTTGTTTTGGTTTTCAAATTTCCGGGGCGCCGCCATCTTGAATAATTGTGACGTATCATGGTTGCCCCCTTATATTTTTAAAACAAAAGCTCTTTGTGCAAATACAAAAGAGCAACCATAACACGTCACAATTATTCAAGATGGCGGAGCCCAGGAAATATGAAAACCAAAACAAGCGTTTTTGAAATTCATTTATTTCGGATACGAACGATTCCATTAGAAAACGTTTGAACAATTTTGATTTTGAACATTATGTTTAATATTTTAAAGTTGTATTGTTGTTTTAGTGGAGGTTTCCTTTAACAGCACAGTGCATATATAACTGAGAAATCATAGCCTTTTCAGTTAGCTTGACTACAAACGGCAAATTACTGACGGGTCTGAAATTCTTAAATATCAGATCGAGTACAGGTTTCTTTCAAAGAGGGAGAACCAGTGCTGTTTTCCAATGATTAGGTACATTTCCTTCACTGAGAGAAAGGTTTACCATTTTGGAAAAGACTGGGGCTAGTTCATCACATCAGAGCTTAATAAGCCATGTAGGAATGAGATCCAGTTGGCAAGAAGCGGTAGCTGATTTGCAGGTAATCTTCTGAGATCGAGGAAAAGTGCTCTAATTTCACTTGAGGCAGATAAATATGAACATCAGGAAGACTGACAGAGAGATTATCAATTTCAGCCTTAAAAAGTGCGATTTTCTTGTAAAAGAAATCCCCAAACTTAGTTGCCAGGTTAACAGGATCGTCTTGTTGAGGTAACTCCATGACTTGACTATCAAAAGTGGGCTATTGTCTTCATGTTAAATCATGTCTACTGATTTTTATCGACTTCAAATTTAGTACTGATAAACATATGAATTAAAGCTCACCTGAATCGTATATAAAAGCCAGTCCCACATTTCGTATTTGACTGGAGGCCCTATTACACTGTGAAAGTTTTCGTGCCACTTGTCCCTCCACAGTGTCGCCAAAACATAGTGAGACAAGTTGCAGGAAACATTTCACAGTGTCACAGCGCCTTGAGTTCTTTTTTGTTAAACCCAGATTATTCAAACATGTCTAGTTGGTGTGAATGAGGTATAAGTTTTCAGAGAAGCAGATTTAGAGTAGTGGTTAAAGTACTCGCCCTCCACTTTGTTTCATTCGTGAACTTGGTGTCATATGTTGGACATTGGTTCGCCTCTCTTCTCCGAGGTATTTCGGGTACTCCACTTTACTGCTCATAACAAAGATCAACACTTGCTTTTCCTAATTAGTCAAGCACTTTTGACTGGCAAGATAAGCGTGAACGGGTGAGGTGCTTTGTCAGTGAGTAGTCAATCTCGTTCCTAGAGTCATCGTTCCCTTGACCAGCGGTCAGGAAAGAGAGAGTGACTCAGGTTAAACCAATCCAAAAAGAGGCCATGTTTGACTGGCTGTTGAAAAACGGTTTCATTTCATGCTTTTTTCGAAGTCTAAACTCAAAATCTTGATTTCTTCTGGATTTTTATCTTTACGTGGTTGAAGATAATCCAGAAATAAATCTTTTTACAACTTGCCAGTTCCGTAACGTTTTGTTTTTGAAATACAGCAATTTGAATTTACGAATTGTCACTTGCGTAACACCAGATACTGAAATCTGTTTTGATTGAAATGAGTCTCGTTATTTTTGATTATCCGCAGTTTAAACGTTAGAAGTGTATTAGGAGATGTGTTTATACTCATGTGTGCTGTCACGCGACTCAAAAGTAAGCGCTTTCATGGCAAGGGTGAACTCTAGACGTTTTTGGTGATTTCTGACCGCATCCTGTCACGCACGCGCAATTATTCAACCGGAACCAGAGTTTTCTGGGTCCGGTTTTAGATTATTCCAGAGCCTCCCGCACCCGTTCTGCTGGACAAGGGTAACGGAGGCTTTGGGAACGAGATTGGTGGGTAGTCAAACACGAAAATTCGGCTTTTTCAAATGAGTTGACGAAGGTAAGTTATACACCGCAATAAAGATTTGCGAGCTGACGTTTCGAGCGTAGTCCATTCGTTACAGCGACGGGAAAAGTTATGACGAAGAGCTAACGCTCGAAAGGTTTTTTTTACAATGACTGCAAAATTCTCGCGCGCTCATTGGCTGATTTTTATTGTCAATAAGCGGACAGACACATAAATTAATAAGTTATGCGTTATTGACGTGATATTGCTCGCTTCAGATTGAATAAAATATTGAAGTTTATCGTATTTTTGTCTCGCGTTCTTCTCGTGTTTTGGCGTAATTTTGACCCCTCTGCCCTTTTGTTGTTGTAAAAAACGAACAGGTGTCAGTTTTTCATGCGTCTGTCCGGTTATTGACAATGAATTTCTTCTTAAAATAGTCAAAGTAGTCTGCGGATCCACTCGGTAATCGCCTCGTGGATCCACAGCTACTTTGACAATGTTATGACATCAATTTGTTAACTTTATCAGGTAACCGGTCGTTCCGACCCAGAGTCGATCTTCCCTACTTATTATTGTGTTTAACCATTCATCTCTACGATTAGGTCTAAGCACTGATTTTAGTGATGAAAAGTTACGGGTAGGGTTGGTATCATGTAAGGGTCATCTGAATACTGTGGGGCAGATAGATTCAGGGGCGAAACGACCTGTATTCCTTTGTCACAGTAAAGGTTGTTTCGCTACTTACCCGGTTTAACACTAACCGTGGGTCGAAACACTTGGCCTTTTTTCTGAAATTCAGTGTTCTTTTCATTTAATTTTTCAGTGTAATCATAACTGGACTTAGATTTGGAACAGGTGTGCTACAGGAAAACTTCGTGGCAGAACTGGAAACTCACTATGACAACTATATCCTTTTACAAGATAAAACGGGATTTTATCCACCATAAGTCTGCTACGAGCCTAGATGACCCATCAGGCCGGCGCTTATCTCCAGTTACTGTAGCATGAAGCGACTAGGAGTATTTCTATCCCCCCTTGGATCGCAGGGTTAATTAAGTTGGCCGGTACACATTTATACACCTGGGTGGAGTGTCTTGTCCAAGAACACAACAAAAGTCCCGAAACTTTTCGGGCCATTTTCGGGTGTCACAATTCCCTTTGTAGCTCAAGAACGGAGAGCATTTAATTCGTCAAACTTCATAGTTATTTTCTTTTTTTTACCTTGAAAACATATTAAAAGATTTGCTTTCCAAAACAAGCAGTTGACAATTTCGGGCCCGAAAAGTTTTCGGGACTTTCGAGAAACGGGCCCCAGGACCCGAACCCGGACCACTCGATACGGAATCGAGAGCACCGCGCCTCCTACCATATTCTTAGCTACTAAAATCTTGAAAAAATGTTGGATCTGACCTAAAGTAGTATAAAAACTACATTTTCGGCAACGTTCTGTTTGCCTTCATTAGAGTAAAATGACGAGATGAATGATTAAAACAGCTTTTTTAAGGCATGTTTTGATCCCTAAGGGGCACAATAAAAGGCAAGTAGGCCTTCGGGAGAGGCTGGCGTTCATTTACAGCCTCTCCCTAAGGCCTATTTATACTTTTTTTAGGGCAGATCCAACACTTTTTTAAGATTTTAATTATGAACGCTGACCTCCCAAACAGTAATTCTTAAAGGGTCGCGGGTAATTGTTCCTTCTTTCTTTTGGACACTTGAAAAATTCAGGCGACTTCAACGATATTAAAACCCATGACCTCTGCAATGTCGGTGCAATGCTCTGCCAACTGAGCTATGAAGCCACTCAGTTGGGAGTGACTTGGTCAGTTTGTTGGGCTCACGTGTTTCCATGTGTGCGTTTTGTTTAATATTTCGTATCATTGTTTTAAAGCTTGCATATTTTCTTTAATGGTGGATACCTGCAGAATTTCTTACATTTTATGGATTACTCAACTTTTATTTGTACACCATGGCTTTCGTGTACTCTCCTTCGAAGAACGCCCTTTATGGTGAGTTGGTTTCCTCAAAACACTTTTTCTCAACTATTCCTTTTCAAATTCATTCGAAAAGGGGTGCGGTTAGGGCAGCAAATTTTTGAAACTGTTACCAAAAAGTTCAGATTTTGATAGCAATTAAGGGAATCCTGCAAGATAGATTATCGCCACTGGGAAGTTCCGCCCACCCAGACTCGCATAGAATTAATTTCATCGTTCGCTTTATTTCAGAATCATACTTCCGCGATCAGTCGACCTTTTCCATGCTAAACGAATCTGAAGACGAAGAAAGCATATACAAGTAAGTGACTGATGTATATGGACAACAACAGCCCGAGGACACAACCTTCTGTATTCAGTGGAATGCCAACTTTTGTTTGTGGGCATCAAGGCCCCCCCCCCCCCCCGGGGGGGGGAGGTGCGGCGCGGCCCCTCATACCCTGACCCTGTTTAAGACAAATATCGCTGATTTTCCTACCCTGTTTAAGATAGAATTCCGATTTTTGATACCCTGTTTAAGACATTTAACCCAGTTTAAGACAAAAATTGATAAATCGATACCCTGATTAGGACAAAAAATGATAAATTCGATACCCTGTTCAAGACAGAAATCCCGAAAAACATACCCTGGCTGACCGCACGTCTCCATTAAGCCCTTATAAGGGAGTACCCCCCTCACCCCGGGTCCACTCGTACTCGGATATTTTTTAATTCGCAACTTTTTCTTTGCGGATTCGCCTCCCGGTGAATCCTGCATGCGACATGCGAATCCACAACCTTTTTGAATCCACTTTCCAGAGTGGATAGTTTTGAATCCGCATAGAATTTGGAATCGTGTGAACGGTCGAATCCTGCATGATATTTTATAATCCGATGACGGTACTAACTCAGATTCAGTCTTGTCTTGTCGTCGCACGCCTGATGACGCATGCTCTGTTTACAATAGTCGCAGAAGAGTCCGGGATACTAGAAGGAAGGAAGGAACTATTTAAGTGTCTAATCTTCTAGCGCTGGAGCACTAATTGGGGACACTGTAAATTGAAATTAACAAATCAGCGCAAATCAAATTTTGGTTTTTGAGGACAGGGGAAAACCGGAGTACCCAGAGAAAACCTCTCGGTGCAGAGTATAGAACCAACAAACACAACCCACATATGACGCAGAGTCTTGGAATGAACCCGGGCCACATTGGTGTGAGGTGAGTGCTCTCATCACTGCGCCATCCCTAAGAACGAATCCGGATACGTGTGGACATGAAAATTTTGTATCCGCAGAGAAAAAGTTGCGGATTCAAAAATATTGAGATACGTGAGGACGGGGGCTAAAGTACCTGACTGAATGCTTAGGAGTAGAAAAACATGAATACTCGCATGGAACGAAGAATATGTGCTAGTTTTAAACGAAAAAACTTGCAACCTTGCTTATTTCTGACGTTCCTTCTGTCGTGTTTGCTTGTTTTCCGCTGCTATAAGCGTTTTCAAGAAGGAGCTTTTAGCGCCAGTGAACTTCTGTATAAATATTATACCAAGGTTTGACGATTGAGAGGAGTAGCCGGGCAAATGAAGCTCTCGCCTGTTAATTCCATGAAATGGCTGAAAGTGGCCCGATGAAGTCCACACAGACAACGACCGATGTTGTTACATACTTCTCTTCTGTACGAGACAGTGTACACGGATATGAAAAAAAATCCTATCTCGCCAGTATGTTCTTTGAGAGGCCGACAAAGGTTCGTTACTCAAACAGCTAAGCGACCGAGCTTTTGCCTCAAATTTGTTGCAAACTCTTGCTCTTGGATTTGCAAACTTTTCACGTATAGATGGTTTTTGTGTACGATGTAGGGCCATTAATTAAATCTCGGAACTAGTATTTTATATTAAATGAAAAGTTTTAAAAATTGAACCCACAGGAACTCGGAAAAATCCGAACCCCAGATGCGATTCGAACCCACGACCCTCCATGAGCTAGTTGGATGCTCTAATCACTTAGCTACTGGAGACTCTGTGGTGGGCAAGGGTGAAATGTGGGTCTTTGACTCGAGCTACGTCACGCAGCTACGGAGTCAAATAACGACTGACAGCATAGCTCATAACTGCATCGCGCAGTCTTATTAAGGCATATCTACGATGTGGCCAACCAACCACCTAAGTGAGGGAATGTGAGAGTGTTTTAGCCCCATCTGGGGCTCGGATTTTTCCGAGTTCCTGGTGGGTTCAATTGTAAAACCTTGCATTAAATATGTGTAAATCATTTTCACATTCGCTAACTAGTATTGTCTTGCACAAATATCCCTTTTTAACGCAAAATGCAACCGTTGTTATGAATACTTCTTTTTACTTTTTTAGCTCTCAGCCTGAAAAAGGTCACTTAGCCAGCAGTGACGAGGAGGACTAAGGCAGAGAATTCAAGCAGAAAATCGAAAATATCTCGATCTTAATAGAAATTTTATACCCTAGGTATTTTATGATGTAGTTTGGACAAACTAAATTCACTAACACTCAAAGCGCCACTTCCGGCCATAAATGCAGTGGACGACCGCGAAAAATGGGTTTGCCACCCCAAAGTTTTAAGAGACGATTAGGCTTAACCTCGTCGTTTTGAGGTTGGGGATGAAAGTAATTTTGGAAGAAACTTTTTTGATGCCTTGTCACCTTAAAACACGACACGCTGTGGTCTCGTCCGCTGTGGAGGACGAGAAAGCGATGCGCCGGGAGCAAGGCTGTGTCTCCTGGTTGAGAAACCGAAATAAAATTGTTGTTAAAAGAGAACTGAAGATCAAAATAACACAGTTTAGTTTTCAGGGTAATCTACAGAGTGACGTTTTGGTAAGGGAGTGTTTTATTGCTGTAGTATCGTAATACTCGTCTTTTAGTTGCTAATTTTTCAAATACACGTGAAACTTATCTTTGTTAAGGTTGTATAGATTGAACAACTGTATAATCGACGGAGACTTGGTCTAGAGTTAGTCGGTTTTATTTGTCTTGTAAAACCATTCTTAGTTGTGATCGATATTGTTTACATTTTTCCCCAAACATCACCTTGTTTTTCTTAGTACCAAAAGCGTTAGTTACAATAATTGGTGAACAGGTGTTCTTTTTACTCTTTCTAGAATTTTGTCCTGTTATGCACGTACCTTTTTGTAGTTAATTGGTAATACGTCTGATCTGACATTTACAAAATGTTTGGGTGATTTTTACTAATTTAACATCACTGGAAATAATATTCTCTTAAAGTGTCCCTGTGATAAAAACAATCACTTCTTTTTTTTCCTTCAGATTTTGAAAGTGTCTTTGCTTAACACCTGACTGGAAAAAAATTGTGCTTTGATTTTTATACAAAGCCCGTTTAATTTGACTGTAAGTTTTGGATTTCACGGCCCGCCATTACTCACGTTCAAAACTGACCGATTGGACGTCAGAGAGTTGGATCGAGGGGAAAGTGACGTCAAAGACTCTCAAGCTTAAAATTTCAGAGTGTGAATTTATCTTGTTATATATGCCGAACGCGAGCTTAAAAATCTCAAAGCCCAAAACTCCCGTGCTGCACATTAATTCTGCGGCGTACACGCGCATTGCATTCTTAAACTAGTGAGCCTTTGACGTTATTTTTTCCTTGCTCCAGCTCTCTCTCAAGATCTTAAAGTTTGTAATACGAGCCTATTGCTACTCTGCTACGAGCCTAGTGGCCCATCTGGCCGGCGCTTATCTACTCACCCCTGGATGGGATGCAAGTCCATCGCAAGGTTACCCACAGCATTAAATTTGCCGGTACCTATTTATACACCTGGGTGAAGAGAGGCACTGTGAGAGTAAAGTGTCGTGTTCAAGAACACAACACAATGACCCGGCCAGGGCTCGAACTAACCGTTAGGCCTCGCACTAACCGTTAGGCCTCGCACTAACCGTTAGGCCACCTCGCCTCCCACCAGTTAGTAATGGCGGACCAAGCATACCCACTTGCGGAAAAAGTCGTATAGTAACTATGAAATACTGGTATCGAGAAATAAAGAGAAGTCTAACTTGCGTACAAGATACCGTTAAAAAGGTCTTTGTTGTTTTTTTGTTTGTTTTTTTGGAAGTGAGGGGTGGAGGGGGTCGGGCTGCCATGTTCGGGGGTCGGGCTGCCATGAAATAAAGAGAAGTCTAACTTGCGTACAAGATACCGTTAAAAAGGTCTTTGTTGTTTTTTTGTTTGTTTTTTTGGAAGTGAGGGGTGCAGGGGGTCGGGCTGCCATATTTCCTTTGGTTTTCGATTTTTATTTAGTGGAGTGATCATCATCATCATTCTCATTTTATTTGGTAATGCAGGTTACAAATTGGCAGCCACTAAGGCTGATGTGGACCTTCAAATCACTAAAAGAACGAAATGATATATCCTTCACTACTAAAAAATGCAAAATTGATCTAAAAGAGAAACCTATCTTTAAAGTTATAAAGTTAACTGATACAAAATACCCTATTTAGCGTAAAATCTATAGTTAAAATACTAAAAACTCGTAAGAAGTATCCAATAATAAAAGTAAGATGAGATCGCGCGCCATCCACCAACTCCACGCGCGCCACGTGTGGGTTGAATTTGCTGCTTCTCTTCTCCGGGGCCTGTTTCTCAAACATCTCGGTAACTTTTCGCGCCCGAAAAGGCATTTACGAGACTGCCTACCGCTTGGTTTCGTAAAATGGTCTCTTAAACATGTTTTCAAGATAATGAAAATGATACTGAAGTTTGTTGACGTAAAATCTCTCAGTTCTTAAGACACAGAGGGGATTATGACACCCAAAAAAGGCCGGAAAAGTTTCGGGACTTTCGAGAAACGGGCCGCAAGATTTGATTTGAATCCTAAATTCGAGTGGCAAATCACTCGAGAAAATCTCTAACAAATCTTTAAAGTGCTACTATGACCAAAATAACAATTTTTTTTCTTTGGATTTCAAAACTATGCTAACTAAACAGTAACTGATCGAATTTTTAAGCCTTGATTTCAAAAAGACACCTGTATTTTAACTGGAATTTTCCTATTTAATGTTCCGCCATTACTAACTTTAAGATCTTGA
This sequence comes from Montipora foliosa, assembly GCF_036669935.1. NCBI lineage: Eukaryota > Metazoa > Cnidaria > Anthozoa > Scleractinia > Acroporidae > Montipora > Montipora foliosa. Next base: position 3,210,782 of record NC_090871.1, read on the forward strand.
GAGAGCTGGATCGAGGAGAAAATGACGTTAAAGAGTTAGTTTAAGAATGCAATGCGTGTGTCTGCGGCTGAATCAATATGCAGCACGGGAGTTTCGGGCTTTCAGACTTTCAAACTCATGTTTTGCATATACAATAGCTAGTGAGTAAATGACGTCACTTTCCCTAGATCCAACCCTCTGAGGTCCAATCGGTCAGTTTGGAACATGAGTGATGGCGGAGCGTGAAATCCAAAACTTACGCTCAAAGTAAACAGCCTTTGGATAAAAATCAAAGCTTAAAATTTTGCCAGTCAAGTGTTGAGCAATCACACTTTCAAAATCTGAAGGAAAAAAAGAAGTGGTTTTTTGATCATAGTAACACTTTAAAAAATCCCGAAAATCTTTGTAAATCTTAAAAATCGTATAAATCACCAAGAAATTTTAAAAAAATCTCCATAATCTTTGAAAAAATCCCAAGAAAGCGGACAAAAATTCTTCAAATCTCAGAAAATCTTGCAATGCTTCATGGGTTTTTCATGAAGTATTGAAAAGGAGAGATTGTTCATCACGTATTGCAGGCGCACATTGAGTATGTGCAGTGCTGGATAAGGGAGATCGAACGTAACCTTGAACTAGGCGATGAATACATACATACATACATACTTAATAGGCCATTTCCGAGTTCGTGTCTGCCTCCTTTTCAAAGCGAGTCTAAGTGCGAAGTTTTTGTGATGGTAATTAGTTCTACTTTACATATGAATGAAAACTAATTTTCATAAGAAAAACTTCGCTCTTAAACTCGCTTTGAAGAGCAGGCAGAAATGAACTCGGAAATGGCCTATTGACCGCTCCCCAAAGGTGCTTTTCAGGGCCAATGAAACACAACGAAAGGGACTGACAACAACAACTGTTAATAATCCCAACTGGCCGGAGGCAAACCAGTTGGCTATTTACTAGTGGAGCTGGGAAGTTGAACCAGGGACTACCAGGATCAAATTCAGCGAGTGTTCAGAACGGGTCTTGAACCCCGGATCTCAAGGCCAGCGCCCTGACCACTGGGCCACACTGCCTCCCATGATGAATCAGGTATGTTTAATTAAAATCAACATCTATTTCTTTTAACTGTGCACAATTTACGTTTGACATTACGTAACTATAATGCTTTGTGGTGGTTGTAAGTTTTAGACTCTTACTATGCTTATGTATATCTATAAATGCTTAAAAGTATTTTATCGGGAAATCTGCACTGGTCTCAAATTCCGTAAAAATGCTTGAGCATGATGCAAAAGTCCGTACAAAGTATTAGAAAATCCCTAAGATCAGAAAAATCCTTAAATAATTGGGAAAGATATCCAGAAGAATGAGAAAAGTTTAAGATTTTTTACAAATGAAAATATCAAAAAACCCAAAAAATCTCTTTAAAAATCCTGAAATCTTTAAGAAATCTTGAGATTTTCGAAATCCCAAAAATCTCGTATGCTATTTTTCGAGTGATTTGCCCCTCGCGCAAATTAGTGCTGGCCAGCCTTAGAAGACTTGACGCTTGTAAAAATGTTACAAACCAATGAAATATCAAAGTGTTCGTGTCCGGTGTTTTATGAAATGACTTGGACATTGTCCGATACAGTGAACGTCGATTTAACGAACTTAGTCGTAATATTTTTTTCTTTAAGTGTGCTCAAGGAAATCGCAGAGAATAATTGAAAATTTCGTCCTTAATTTAAAAAAGAAAGAAAACTATGTAGAATCGTCACTTGGAAACTTGAGGGATCACAGACTTTCGAGTTCGGGTCCCTTTGATGGTCGATTACAATGGATTTTTAAAACACAAGCCAAGTAGAAGCAACATACGTGGACTAAGTGCTGTTTTGATTTTTATACCAGCTTTTGTCAGGACAAAGGGTGTTCTTGCAGCTCAGTGGTCAGAGCATCTGGGTCGTAGTTGAGATTACTGCCTGGAACCATGATTTCTTTACAAATGCTACAATCTTGGACAGAATAAAATGGAACAGAAATGCCCCCTCTCCCCCAAATCAAGGATGAAGGTGCGTGAAGGCCAAAACGCGCCATTTTCCCATCACTGATTTTGGGGAGTGGGGTGGTCTCAATGTTCCATTTAATTTGTCCAAGATTGTAGTTCACTCGTTGCCCGGCAACCATTGAAGCTGATACCATCTCATTTCTCATAAAAACCTCGTTCCCAGACTCTCGCTTCTTCTCTTCCATGCGAACAAAGGTCACAACCTGCGCAACGAATTTTCGTTTGATCTGAGAGTTTGTTTCTCACTTACAAGAGAAAAGGAATTTTCAAGTTCCTGTCACTAACGCGAGTGGGTTTTTCATGGAAGTCGTTCATGGATAGCTTGCGAACGTAGACGTATTTCCGGCGGACCGCCGGAAAACCCTGGGGGAGAAAAACGACCGCCGGAAATACGTCCGCGTTCGCAAGCGAACCATGAACGACTTCATCAAAAACTCACTCGCAGAGAGAAACGCGGAGAAGAGAAACGAGAAAGAAACGACCCCCTGAAATACGTCCGCGTTCGCAAGCTAACCATGAACGACTTCCATCACTCGCGTTAGTGACAGGAACTTGAAAATTCTTTTTTTTTGTAAGTGAGAAACGCGTTCGCATGATTCATGGTCGATTGTTTGATCCTGAATTATTTATCATCTAGATTGGGTTGAATGCCGCCAATACAATAAATGTTACCGCAGCTGTCGTTTAAAATTTTGAGATCACGCTTTTCAAACTTTTTCTTGATTGTTCCAGGTTATTGAATTACTTTCTTTCCTGAATTTGGGAAGAACGGTGTTCAAGTAAAAGATAGGCTCGATTTCCGCCGCTCACTCGAGTTCGGGTATCCTCCCCGAGAAGAGACGGCTGGACGCGTGGGCGATAGATTGTGTCTGTGACGTAAATTCAAAATATAATTTATGCGAAGTTAATAGTTGCGGGGAAATAGCATTAGACATCCCAAAAACACTGATTTTAAGAAAACAGAAATTACATAACAATGCTTAAAACGTCTGTGCGAAGTTTCCAGATGATACGAGCTTGAGTTTGTGGTTAAATGATCGATGTGAGTTTGAATTCAACCGGCGAATCATCAACGAAATCTTCGGCTGCTTTAGCTATCAGTCGACTTCATCGGCCCCCTCGTTTTGCTAGCAATAAACTCAGCAGTACTTTCAATTGATCTTGAGGAATTTTACTTGCTCTTACATCAGCGAAGTATGAGGAGAAAATTGCAATAGCAATGGATTTGAAAACCGTATTTTGACCTTGGCGCCAACTGGAAAATCAGTGAAGTTTGCGAACTCAGGCGGTAGAAAACGACACAATTCCCATTCTCCAGCTTCTCGAACACTTTTCGTTGTCGCAATCTTGGATGTTTCCTATCTTAAAGCACTGTAAACCTCGAACAGGCCGGGTCAAAGAATACCTTCGCAACCAAAAAATATAATTTATGCCAGATGGATTTGTGCAGGCGAGTTTCTGATTGGCGGAAATTAACAATGGCTTACCTCACGCGTCCAGCCGAGATTTCGGGAGTGAGCGCTGGCTTATTTCCCGAAACAGCGGCTGGTAATCGAGCCTAAGTAAAAGAGGAATCCACAGAAATCAGATTTGATGTTTTCACGTAGCACATTTGTTGGTTAACGTGAAACGCACGTCCAAAGGTAGAAAGTCATTGGACCGTTACTTAAAGGGGCAGTGTCATGCGATGGCATGCGCAGTATTTTCACACACACACACACATTTTAACATACGTTACTTTGTTTGCTTTTTCTGTTCAAGTCAAGACTAAATACGGCTTTAGAATAGAAGTAAAACGCATATTTATCAATTATCGATGATCTGGAGTCCAAGAAATAAAATCGAACACAAATATGATGCCATGTTTGTTTTCTGCGTGACCGTTGAATTCAGTGAAGTGTGACCGGGAACACTGGCGGCGGTTCAAGCACTCACAAATAAATATTTTTTTCTCTGCGATAAACCAGACATATTATCAAGATTAACATGCCATTCCAAAGCTGAAAGAGAGTGCATTTATTTCCAAGAGACGACTCTGACGTCGAAAGACGATAAGCAGCGAAAAAATTCAGCCGTGTTTTACTCACCGCTTGCGGTTTTATAATTCGTGTAACAAATTAACACAGCCAGTACATCCAGTTCCTCTAATCTAAATGCAGCTTTTTCTTCAAAATATTCAAATAGACATTTTAGAGCGAAGATCAGTATTAAACGTGTTATCAACTAACGACGATGTTGTGATCTTTGACATTTTAAATAAGCGACTCGCTAGAAATGAAATACGAAGATGGACTTCGATCCTTGGTCATCCTTGGTAATAGTGAAACAGCTTGCACTTCGATTACACCATACGTCGAATTTCTCATGAATTCACGTCTTAAAAAGTTTCTCTTCATTGTAGATGCTGCATTGGTATTTTGACTGCTCTTCTTTTGCTTTCTTGAGGAGAATGAATCACTATTTGTCCGGTTCCAGCTCGATGGCCGCCACGACTCGTCATGGTAACATACGATCAAAACCCCTTCCAAACAACAAAATCAAAGAAAAAAGGAGCAAAGAACGACAACGAATATATAGTTAATTTGTTTCTGAACGCCACAGGATATTTGTCTCACTGAAGTGACCACGGATGGCTTTAATTGTGTAAGATATTCACACCCACACACTCCAGTTTGAAAAAGTTGGCGAACTTTTTCAAAAAATTTGGCATGCTGTCACGCATGCGCCACTGCTCCTTTAAACCATTATTATTTTTGTATGTAGCTCAACACTCCAAACTGTTACAACTTCTGACTTTTTTTATGTTCCAACATGTCTTTGATGTTCTCACTCATCGGTATAGTCAAATTTCATCGCATTACCTCACTCCAAGTTGTCCATGATTGGAAGTCTGTCATTCATCGCAAAATCTGGAAATGTCAACAACTTCTTGAGAGAATGTAATCTTTCTGGCTTAAAGGATAAAAAAGAGAAACATGACGAAGAGCGAATAAGTAAGACCGGCTGCAAGCTATGTGTGTTGAATTTGTTGTTGGAGAGGAAGAAGGAACTTCAAGCTAAAGCGAACGAAAACGTGACAGGGAACTACACTCTTACATATGAGTGGGCACATAAGGCTCTCAGTATTTTGGGGGGGGTGGATTTTAATTAAAGGCATCATGCCTACGTATTCCTACATTCTCCAGCCTTTAATGCGTCATATAAGAGCAAAGACCGGATTTCAGGTTTATTACTCGAGCGCTGCGGCTAAACTGCATCTGACACGAAGTGTGCTCTTCGATCAATCTAGTTTGGGGAGATGGCAAAATTTCATAGCTGGATGATTGATCTTTAAAAGCTTTAAGCGATGGCGACTTGTAACATCACTCATAGCCATATTCATTGCAATAACGGAACTAACCCAATTAGTTCTGCTGTCAAACAATAATTCGCAACTGATGTTTGCGTCGGAGTAAAAGAATAACTAAAATAGACAGTGGTATAAAAATAAATTCTGTTTTCCATTCAGTGTGCGCAGGCGGTTTCCGTAATTATAGACAATGTTAGTAAAAGGGAGGTCTTTGGGCACATTTGGGTAACAAGAAAGAGGCAGGAGTACAAAGGACTGACAGGTAGTTATATGAACTTCATAGCCGGTTTTCAAACCGAGATGGGGTGTCTAATTATTTTGTACTTGACGAAGGACTAAGAATTTAGAAAAGGAAAAGCATTCATTCCTTGCATAATCTAATAACCTCCCAGAAGTAAATATTTAATACTTGAATCTACTCATTTGAATAAACCGAATTCCAACATTAAACGCAGACTAGCAACTGCTTCAAAAAATTATTGAAGGAAGGGATAAACGATATATGCCTCTGCTGAGAAATTCCTGCATCCCTGGCAAGAATTGATGCCTACAAAAATTCTCAATACTTATTGTGGTTGCAGTGGAGTGTGACGTGAAGAACCCGATTTTTATTTTGTTTAGACAGTCCAATGACTTTTTCCGGACCCGTGATGACGAAAAGCTCAGTATTATAGTTGATAAGTTCGATTCTCAAGAACTAACAGCTATGGGCTATCTTGCAATCTTGCACTGATTTGCTTTGTCGTGACCGTCCCTCTGTTACACAGTGTAAATTCGAAGAAACGCGAACTATGCGGGTTAGGTTGAAAAACTCCTCTGAAACAGGTGGAAACGAAGGTCTTAAAATATACATCAGGACTTCCTGAATTACACAAACAAAAAAATACTATCCATTAAAGCTTCTTTTTATTTTCGATTGTTTGGTTGTTTGCGTGGAATTCAGCAGCGCCAGTGTGACTGACAAAAGAAATAATGAAAATCGATCACATCCCGAAATAATCTGAAGGATCCGATTTGGCAATGACCTGGCCGTTTCACATTAAAAGAACTCTTGATTTCCCTTTCTCATTTGTATCTGGTTGCTCACTCAAAAAGATCGAAGTGTATCTTCACATTTTGTATGCTATCTGCAGCAGGTCAAGAAAACCAAAACCCGTAACAGAGAATTCCCCTAAGAAATTGTGCTCTTTTAGCAGCCTACTAGAAAGTTAAATTAACGTTATTACGGGAAGAATTGCTTCGTTTTCACTCTCTTAAATTATTATATTCAATGAATTTTTTTGCCATCTTTGTGCCCCTTGTTTTGAGTACGATTTCAAAACGACGACTGGACATTTAGTAATACGTGTTTCAACAGAAAGTACCCCTGATTGTTTGAGGCACACCAAATCACCTTAGAACGTTTCGTTATATTTCTTCAACTGAAACATTTAGTGTGTTCGCTGAAGTATGTGTGCGTACAATTGGGTTTGCGTCGCAGATAAAATTGTGAATTTAGCGATAAATAGCAGGAAGTCAGTTTTTAGGTTAAGCTTCCCGTTGCTGTGTAAGCTCCAACCGGTAGCAGTTATTTTATGTGGTGATCTAAACTGGGCTTCAGCTCGCCTTCAAATAACAGCTACCCCAACAAACCTTCTACTATATTACGCAGAACTCTGGACATTAATTCTTTTTTAAGTCAGTCAATTTAAAAGATATTGCAAAGAGAATATTAATGGTCTTCTGATAAGTGTAAATACTGATCGCTTCTCAGAACATTATGTTATGCTAATCAGTCAATGTTCCCGTCACGTGACAACTCAGTGCTGAAACGGCTTCCGCAGTGGCTATAAAAGACTCTCATTACAGCAGACACAGCGAAGATTCTGTCGCGACGTAAGTGGACATGTAGGGAATAAAAAAAAAAAAACAAGAAGTCGAGATGCATAAAGGCGAGAAGGACAAGAGAATTGAGCATGAATTGGAGAGGAAAAATACTTACGTCTTAGAGCTCTTAAGAGACAAACGACGATTGAACACAGAGCTAGAGAACGAGCGAAAATTATCGAGGAAGTTGAAAGAAGAATGTCATGATTTGAGGAGAAGGCTTGGGGAACAACAGGCTGCCGGGAGAGGACAAGATTCTTTCACAAGTTTTAATTCCCTCCTTCAAACCAGCGAAAATAGCGCAGTGGATCTTAAGGAAAAAATTTGCGCTCTAGAGAACAGTTTGCGCGAATCACGAGCTCAGATTATATCGCTAGAGGAACACAAAGCATTATTGGAGACCGAAATATTAAGGTTAGCGGAAGCGCTTGCAAAAGACAATTCTTCATCTTCGGACATGCAACTGTACATTGAACAACTAAATATTTACGAAAACGATTTTCAGAAAGAAAGGAACGAGAAGGAGAAAGCGGAGACAAAAGTTTCCGCTCTGACGGATCAGATCTCGGACTGCCAAGAATTAATATCAACACTCACGCGAGAGGTAGATTTGTATAAGAACGCATTTGAACGCGAAAAGAAGGACAAAGAGTCAGTGTTAAGGAAGGAAAGAGGAGAAGGGACTATTGAATTGCCGCCGATTCATTCGCAAGCGAGTAGCTTGCCTCTGAATTTTCCGGGAAGTGATTTCGATCAGGGACTTGCGTTACCAACAACTCATCAACCTCATTTGCAAGTAGTTTATCCGCTTGTAGATTCCAGAATACAAAACCAGGAATCAAAAAGAAAACGAGAACTGCATCGTCGAGGTGTCTTGGTCAGAAGTACCCCTGAATCATCAGGGGGTTTAAATGACAGCTGATTTAAATGTTCCTTCTCGGTTTTGCCAGCAATTCGATCAGTGAAAAAAAAAATCGACTCAAGAGCTCGTCTGTCAAATCGTTAAGACTTCCTCATTCTTGCGGCTATGAATAAACGTTGCTACTGGGTCACATTTTGGACAAAAACCCTGGATAAAATCAAATCTTTCTAAGAACTTTATGCTACGAATTATTTTTCTCGATTTTCAAAGTTTTTGCAAGTGGAAGTTGAGCAGTCAAAAACTGGGAGTGACAACGGAGTGAAATTACAGAATTTAGTTGCCCTAAATGGTTAGTTATATATAAAGGGCAAATGGTGCATGGTTGCGTATCAGGGAATATTGTAAATAAGCATATAGCAATAAAGCAAACATGATGTATAATTTTTATTGCGGCATGTACAGAAACACCAGCAGATAAAACTATCATGAATCGTATCCACCTTCGGCTAAAGTCTACATACAAAAGCTTTCTTTACTCTTCATTTTCCTCAAGAAAGATCAGTCACCCTGTTGCTTTGGTAACGAATTTTCCCGACAGTGAGTAGTTCAACATGTTATTTTAAAGAAATCACTTACACACACCGCCATCTTCAAAAAATTAGACTTATTTAAAATTACAAGAAGTTGCTAACGAGATCAAAAGCAAGTAAAAGTATGATTTCCTGTTATGATACACACCAGTTGTCCTTTCTTTTCAATAACTGCAAGCATAGTATCAAACGGATGTTTACTTCGATAAAATCTCTCAAAATCTTATGACATCTCTTCCGTAGTGCGCGTGCCATAGGAACTGTAAGGTGGGATAAGATGCTTTAGCAGGAAGCTGATTTAAAATAAATGGATGGTTGATGGAATATTTGTTTTCAAGGACCCAAGGGAAATTGAAGAATCTTTTGTACCACAAGGCAAAAGTTCATGGTTGTTGTACATAGAGGTCATCTCGTATCGTAAAGTAATTCATGCCCTCGGGCCAGTTCTCTCATCTCTTTTATACTTCGCGTTAAAGCTGTGTAAGCTAACCGAAAAAGAGGAACTGATTACAAAATTTGTACTTTTCCCTTTTGCCTAGCAAAAACTTTGCACTCTCGGTCATCGATCGAAGACAAAAATATCACTCAATTTTTAGATCGACTTCCTGAGAGAAGCAGGCCGAGAACACGCAACGTCACGCGAAGTTGATTTCTGAGCAATCCAGATATTTCCGCGTAATTTTAATTTCTTTTCGACTTACCAACAGGCTTAGTTCATAGCTGCTGCTATTCCTTTCTTATCGTAGAAAAATGGAAGCGGGGGATGTCAAAATACAAGTAAAATAACACGAGGACAAGCAGTGAATTACTTGAAGACTCATTTGGAAAGAGCTTACACATGTTGGAAAATGAAAAATCAAAATTGAGGTTCTGGTATACATATGTATTCCAGTCCGTTTAGTAGCTCCTCCAAACGCAAGGAATGTTAGAGTAAACGTACCGTAGAAAATGGAACTATGGCTGTACCAACTGTTCCTTTTCAGTGTCACTCGCGGAAACAGTAATAACGCCTTAACTGCGGCTGCAGGATCTGTGAGCTCATCCTGTCTAGCAAGGCTGTATCTGGAGTATCCGGTTTCCCGTCTAGCGGAAAAAAATAAATGTAAAAAACCGAACAAACACGACCCGTGAACTAAAAATTATGTGTCCCCGCAGTTTTAGTTTAATTTTGAACTCTGCCAATTTTTATTAGCCTAGCTGTCTTGTTTCCGCAGAATACCAAAATAAAGATTGCATGGTTTGAACAGCTTGTCCCCAAGGCTCATTGTAGACATCGTAAGTATAAGCGTCAGTGGAAGATACTAAAACAAAGAAACGAAGTCCCCTGCCTCGTTCGATAAATCCAACAACTCAAGTTGCTATTTTTAAAGTAACTAAGGCTGATTAAAATTTTCATGTTTTCTTTTCACCCAGGTGAAGTTTTGTCCTGGCTTCAAGAACTCCGACTTTCATGTCGCGAGCTCAGTGATCTAAGAAACCCATGCAAAAGCCTCTCGGAGTGGAAGCAGATGTCTCGCCCGTCCTACGGTGCTACGGGAAGCATTCGTAT
>NC_090871.1:3226017-3228517 GCF_036669935.1 Montipora foliosa
CAGTGCGTGTGTGTAACAAACCACCGCACACATCCTCCCTTCGTTCATCATCACGCCCCGTGACTAGAGGAGGTAATTGTTGCGCTACGCTTACCAGCCAGTACACAACAACTTATTATACAACAAAGAAACTTTTAACTTTATTTTTTTTACATAAAATGAGGTGAAATTCTAGCAACTGTTTGGCATGAACTGTTCTGTTTCATTGATATTAAATTAAGAAACTTACTTGATTGACTTTGAACGGTTCTTTTAATATTTTTGTGATCAGCACATATAATATGCTAACTTATTTCATGCACTGACACGAGCTTCTAGATCTGTGATGATATTCAAAATCTCTTTTACAGCCGATTTACGAGCAAGTTTGACGTTTTCAAGTCCATCAGCATTGATCAAATCCAAGGCAAGAATTAACTGAGTCAAATGTTCTTCCAAGTACAAATATTCCTTGTCTTCTCTAGATCCCTCGAACTTCATAACTCGAGGAACAAGCTCTTGTGCTCTTAATAACTGTGTTCCTATTTCGTTTAGTTTCAGATATTCAGTGATCTTTGCTTCTGATTGCCTCGATGAAGACTCCTTCAAAGAACCAGCACCCGCGTTTACTCGGGAAGTCCTGTTATTATCATCAGATTGATCCAGGAAAATATCTTTCTGTTCAAAGCCTGCCTTTTTTTCCACGAACTCTTCGCTCGCATCATCAAAGGTCTTATCACACTTCTCTCCCAAAATATCCTCTTCGTTGACAGGCTCAGTTTTAACAAAGTTGTCGTCCACGGGTTGTGATAACTTTAGCTGTGACGAGTGATCCTCTTCTTTCACTTTCAAGTGTGAGTCATTCGTCGAGGGGTCTTCCCTGGCTTCAGCTTCACAACAAATATTCTTAGCCTCTGATGACAAGTTTTCTACGAGTCTCGTTTTCTTCCCGCCAGGAGATCTTCTCTTTTTTAGAAATGGAAAGTAAACTGGGCATTCCCCAAAGGTAAAAGGCCTTTCTCCGTAAAATCCTCCTACACTTTTGAAATGATTTCTTCCCAAAGGAAATCTGCTTGCCCAAGGATCTAGGAATACGTCTTGCCACATTTTCGATGTTTCCTCTGCGTTGTGTTAGCGAGTTTCTTCTCTAATTTCGAAATACTTTGCTAACGTTTAGTGCAACGGGGCTTTTAAATTGACTGTTTTAATGTCTGGAAAAACCGAGAAAGTTTGGTATGCCATCACAGCTAATTTTTGCACCAAGGCATTCTAGGATGTGCGGGAAAACCCTCGAAAATGCCAGAAATAGCTATAAAGAGATTACTAAGAAGGGGTGGGGAGTGTCCTTAATTTGTCCTCTCAAAAATCTGTCAACCCCGCTTGTATATTGTTTTGATGTCCCTTGAATTGGCCAAGAAGTGTAAATGTGATTTTTGCGTTTCACAAATGTAATTTCCTAAATTTTGAAGAAGCAAAAGGATCTCTTGTATTAAATTGAGTCAACCTACCCTCCCCTCCCTCATGTAAGTCTGCAGGAGAAGGTTCTGGAGCAATCGAGAAAATGTCTCCGAATAACTATATAAACACGCTGATGACTTTTCATTGCACTCAAATCAGTCAGTGTTAACAGGCGACTTCACGAAGGTATGGGAAAAGACTTTTACGATATTCTTGGCGTTCCGAGGAATGCTACAGACAAAGAGATAAAGAAAGCCTACAAAAAACTGGCATTGATATGGCACCCCGATAAAAACAAGAGTCCGGGAGCAGAAGACAAATTCAAGGAAATTTCGGAAGCTTACGACGTCCTCAGTGACAAAGAGAAAAGAGAAGTCTTCGACACATACGGTGAAGAAGGTCTAAAGGGAGTTCCTGGAAGCGACAATGGTTCGAATATGAATTTTAGAGGCCCAGGATTCGCCAAAACATTTGTGTTTACGAGTGGAAACGCCAAAGATACGTTTGCTAGAGCCTTTGGAAATGACGACGAATTTGCCGACATTATTGGCGGGCTAGGAGGGTTTAGTTTCCTCAATGACCGAAAAACACCTGGGGTTAGGACAGGCGGGAATGACAATTTTATGTTTGACTTTGATGGCTTTGCTCCGCGAAAGAAGAAGCAAAAGGTTCAAGATCCTACGATCGAGAAGGACCTGTTGGTTAGTTTTGAAGAACTATCTACCGGCTGCACCAAGAAGATGAAAATATCGCGGAAAATTTACGACGAGCGTGGAACTTTCACGAACGAGGAAAAAATTCTCACTGTGAATATTAAGCCGGGTTGGAAAGCGGGGACAAAAATAACTTTTCCGAAGGAAGGTGATCGAAAGCCCGGAATTGTTCCAGCTGACGTTGTCCTGATTATCAAAGACAAACCACATTCTTTGTTTAAACGCGACAGTTGTAATAATCTTCTTTACACAGCAAAAATTTCTTTGCGAGAAGCTTTAACTGGTGTGAGAGTGGAAGTTCCTACAATCGATGGAAGGAAAATAAGATTACCACTCAATGAGGTTGTGCG
>NC_090871.1:3233517-3251017 GCF_036669935.1 Montipora foliosa
TCTTGCTACAGCTTTGGTAAAAATTAATGTGGTCAATTATACTAACTACGCAACATGTAAATCCGGGATGTAAATTTGGTTAAATCAGCAGGTACAGAGCTTGTATTAATTTTTGAAAAGCATTCTTGGTGCTGGCAACTTGCACTCTTATTCATTTCCATTGATAAGAAAATAGCCTGTCAGAGACTTGAGGTAAGTACTGCTTGTGTTGAGAAAAACACTACTAACGATTTTTTGAAACAACTTCTATGGAATACATTTAACTATGAAAAACTGTGATAAAACATCTAAACATATTAAACAATACTAAAAACTTTGTTAAAAACTATGTTAAGAAATGGCGTTTCGATGTTAGCTAAACATCATTATCAAGTCAAAGAGTAATTTAAAAATTGCCATCTATAAAGTTAGCATTTTTTAATATGTTAAGAGATGTTTATCGCAGTTTTTCATAGTTCAATGTTTTCCAAAATCACTTCTTCTTCTATGGAATAACAGGTTTATTTGTATGATTCCCATTCGCTCTATGAACCAAATTTAGTTAATCTTGGTTTTATAACGGTCGGGAACCATGTCACGCCGCCATGTTTATGCAAAACGTAATCATAAATTCATCGGAAGCTTAAAGGGAAGCTCCACTTCAACAAAAAAATAATTTAAATCACAGGAAATAACCGTAACAGTCAAGTCAGTCTAAAGTATTTTGTGGTTACATGTAATGTAGATAAGATTCATTCTAAATTTTTGTACAATACTCCTTCTTCCAAAGTTTCTGTGACCCTATCAGCTGTGAAAAAATACGAAGAAATGTTTAATTTGGAGTCTATTGGAGTCAATATACGGCACTAGACACTAAGTTGCGAAAGTTGTTTCAAATTTGGTTTGATTGACTCCCCTTTTTTTATTTCTGTAACAAGCAGTTGGAGAGAGACATCAGAGCATTTTTATTTTCACTTTGAAAAGGTTAACACTTTCTGGAATGTCAGCTCAACACTATTCTTAGATCGCACATAAGCTAGTTTCTACCAAAAATAGTGAGAATATGCTTTTAATTACAATATTCTCAAGAGTAAATATTTTGTTTTTCGCTCCAAGTTAAGCAAAACTCCATCGGTCTCTTACTAGCAAACTGTAAGAAAACATACCAATTTGAATGTTTTATCGCGGGAAAAAATAATAACTACAAACTCACATTAAAAAAATGGGAGCCCCTCTTGTCGCTTATGGAATATTAGCCATCACGCCAACTTATTATTAACTTAAAAGTGATTACTCCAGGTTTGCGTATCATTTTAGTGTGGCCTTTTTTTCATTACATTGTGTAGGCATGGTTAGTAGAGGGGACTCCAGTCCTCTCTACTAACTATGGTGTAGGTAGTCTAGTGTCTAAATGCTTGTTTTCTCTATGCATTTTTTTGTAGTTAGGTGTAATAAAACTGAAAAAAAAAATAATAAAGTAAAGAAGGGCCTGTTAACAGGTAAAAAAACTGCTAACGATCCAAAACATTGACTATAAAAGTCTTTCCCTTGATCGATGGGTTTCAATAACTTTTCAAGTAGATGCCTGGGCATGTAAGCGGCGGTCACTCTTGTCGTTTACAAGGGTTCGAGTGAAAATCAAGACAGAGTGGCCAGCGGTGAGAGGCAAATTTCTGCTCAACAACAGTCAATAACATTATAGGCAGCGGCTTCTAATAAGACTTACAGAGAGTCAGTAGACCATTTTACAGTTGTGTGCTTAGTTACCTGGCCTTTGAATGAAAGTGAAGCTGGTGTTTACCTTTTTATGATACAGACCTCCCTCTTTTTCTTATGTTAATGATGTTGTTGTCATGCTAATTAGAAAGAATTTACCTAAGAAAAGCAATGAGGTTTCTATCAAAACAAGGTAAACTCCAGCCTCACTATCATTCAGAGACCTGGGGCCCGTTTCTCGAAAGTCCCGAAAACTTTTCGGGCCCGAAAAGCCATTTGTGAAAGTGCCAGCCGCTTGATTTGGAAAGCCGGTCTTTTGACATGTTTTCAAGGTAACAAAAAGAAAAATGACTGTGAAGTTTGACGACTTAAATCCTCTCCGTTCTTGAGATACAAAGGGAATTGTGACACCCGAAAATGGCCCGTAAAGTTTCGGGACTTTCGAGAAACAGGCCCCAGGGGCCCGTTTCTCGAAAGTCCCGAAAACGTTTCGGGCCCGAAAAGCCATTTGTGCTACTGCCAACCGCTTGTTTTGGAAAGCCATCTTTTGAAATGCTTTTAAGGGAACAAAAAGAAAAAGGACTGTGAAGTTTGACGACTTAAATCCTCTCCGTTCTTGAGATACAAAAGGAACTGCGACACCCGAAAATGGCCCGTAAAGTTTCGGGACTTTCGAGAAACGGGCCCCAGGTAACTAAGCACACAACTATAAAATGGACTATTAGCTTATAAATATAAAGTTATCAGAGGAGAAACACAGGCTCCCTCGCTGAAAAAGTAGCTGGTAATCAAGCCCAGACTTAGAACAACATGCAGCTGCAGCAGATGTTTTAATTAAGACTTCCCTAACATATATTCTTGAGCAACTGAACAACCTGAAGTATAAGTCAAAATTTTCTCAATAAAATTACAAAAATTTTCTTCCTGTATTTTGCGTACCCCTCCGCCCCCCCCCCCCCCCCCCCCCCCACACACCTTACCAAAGAAAGACACCTCTATATGAAAATGTGTGTGGGGAAACACAAATATCTGGGAAACACGTCACCTCGTGATAGGTGCATTATGCATGACAATAAAAAACTGACGCGAGCCTGGTATTTTAGCTATAGAGCGTTTTCACATGACGTCACGGCGGCCATGTTGGTGATCCAAAACAAAGAAATGGCGGCCATGATGGTGTACCAGACTAATCATCCGGGAATTTAATTCCATTTTTATACAAATACTTTCTTTCGTTTCAGTAATCCAATATGGATGCTGGTCACGTGAGTAAAACACTGTTTATTTTTCTAAACTCTACTTTCCTTGAATTATTTTTTTTCCAAGATAATAACTGAGTTTACCTTCCATTTTGATTGAAGAGTGGATTCTCTCTCAAAAACTCTTCTAGTTTTGGTTCTAATTGGGGAAAATAAGAAGTTCCTAAAAACTATAAGTTTTGAGAAAGCTTCTTGTAGTATTTCTTTTAAATTATGGATGGATTTTAAATATTTTTAGTTATAAATGTATTGGTTTTAATTTAGTGTGAAAGTTCTCATTTTTTCTTATTAGCTTAGTTAGGCATGATCCACATCAGGATTTCGGTCTTGCCAATTTTTGAACCTGCTTTAAGTAAACTATATCATGATGTATGTCACGTATGTATGTATGTATGTATGTATGTATGTATGTATGTAAACTTGTCATTCTTTAAAACAACAAAATAGGTTCGCTGTCAATATAGAAGGCGCAAAAAGTGAAAACGATACTCACAAATGCGATTTATTTGTATTTTTCACAATATCCATCAAAATCACTCTCTCCAGAGAACGTGTTCGAGAAAAACTGGCCCCCTCAGGGCACAAAAGACGTCACAACCTGGATAAGAGGTTGTGACGTTATCAGAGGTAAATGGCATTATAGGGATACAAACCACGGGAATTAACGGGATACGGGATATTTAGGCCAAAAATTAATGGGATACGGGACACTAAGATTCCCCCCCACTCCTTCCTAATGGGGCCTCATTATTTAGTCGAGAAAGTCACAAGGAGATACACAATACGTGAAAAAGCTGACAAATAAGAAAAGGTGCTTCACAAAGCAACAACGGTCTATCAAAGCAGTAACACAAAGTTCCTATCTTCTTAAGGTTAACAATAGCCTAACTTGATGTGTTCGTTCCGCAAAAGAATACCATAGAGATAAGCATCAGGTTCACGAACGAAACAATTTTAAAATATGTATAAGAGAACAGTACCAAACAATATCACACTTCGTCATGTGGCTATTTTTGCTGTCAACGTGGTGTTCACTCTGTCTAACATTCAAATCACACCTTTTCCCAGGAAGGTCCAACAATGATTAATAAAATATACAGTGAAACCTGTATTAAGAGGACACCCTCGGGGAAAGCTCTGGTGTCCGCATATAACCCCCTTCACTCTCGCCCTCGTTTTAGCAACGGCAGGAAGGAAGAGTCGTGCACTGTCCGTATGAAAAAGAGAAAGGAAAGGAAAGGAACTTTTTTGCGTAGTCTCCTTGCGCTGGAACACTAATTGGGGACACTATAAATTGAAATTAACAAATCAACTGTTGGTTTTTGAGTAAAGGGGAAAACCGGAGTACCTGGAGAAAAACCTATCGGTGCAGAGTAGACAACCAACAAACTCAACCCACATATGACGCCGAGTGTGGGAATCGAACCCGGGCCACATCATTAGCGGGAACCGAGTGCTCTCACTACTGAACCCTACTGCCCCATCCCCGCACCCTTCATTGCTTCACCCTTGGCAAAATTTCTAAAGCACTTTATAGTACTTCTCGAATGCTTAGCCTAACTAGCAATAGCCCCCGTGCAAACAAAGAACTCTGATTAGATTTTAGAGAGGAGAAATGGCGGAACTGCACCACGTGATCATAAAAAAACTTCCCCCCCTGAAATCACGAGGCCACACTAACCGTCCTAAAACGTTTGTAATAATTTTGCACAAGGCCGTCAAAGAAAATTTGTGATAGTTTCAGCTCAAAGAAGTGAAGCAAACAAAATCTCTCCAAAAACACAACGTGGTCAGAATTTATTTGCACAGGCACAATATATTAATGAACAAATTGATGCTAGACTGGGCATGAAAACAATATCAATTAGGTCAAAGGTACAATGTACTTGCATTTGCATCTACTGTATTTGGATGGAAAATGCGTTAACCCTGATCTTGTCACACAAATTAAGTCTAAACAACTGAAAGGCCATGTCCATGATTTTAATACATGTATTTCTCATTTTTGAGACAATTAATCACTTCTGCTTTTGTTATCAGTAAAGTAAGATAAATATATGTATATATTATTTCTGCAAAATCCTGCCTGGTAAATATCACCTCACATTTTCAACTGTTGTGACAAGAACTTAAAATGGCTTGAATTTGCCAACTCGTCACTGAACTACAGGACAGGGGCACCTTAAAGAATGCAAACTGTTTAGCTGTCAGTTACTTCAGTGTAAGTTATGGGGCACAAGCACCCTACTTGAACATGATCATCTTTTAGCTAGTGAGGACATTGATCTAACATAGTAAAAATACAAAAATAGCATCTTCTTTCAAACACTGATTCAAGAATGTTCAGCATTCTGCAAATTGCCTCTTCCACTAAACTTCAGATAATATACTTGTGTATGAAAGTTTTTCAGGGAATAAACTTCCAAACCAGTATTTGTCATGATTTCTAAAGTTTTTTTTCCAAGATAATAAGTTTACCTTCCATTTTGATTGAAGAGTGGATTTCTAAACGTTAATTGTAGGACATGCAAGATGAAATTAAGTACTGCAATCAGAGGCTACTTTATTGAAAAATAATAAGAAATTATGTGAAAAACATTTCAGGCTTCATGTAACACTGAAACAAAATATTGACTCAGGAAAATGACATGGGCCTTAGTGCTTTGCCTACACAAAGCACGTTAATTAAAATGAATAAGTACTTTCAAGTCTCCTTTCGTGAAATTAAATCCTACACAAAAAATACTTTTACTAAAAAGGCCACACAATTCTATTCATATTGGCTACTCTTAAAAATTTTGCCACTTAAAAAACCAATCTGACATTTTGTCTTCTAGTATCAATTCTGTTTTACAGTGCAATGCACCTTACCGTAGCCACCCAACAAACTTTCACATTTGACAACTATGTGTAAATACATCAACTCAACAACCCATGCAACGGTGTTCAACTTACAAGCGTACGAGGTTTGCAACGAGGTGTGACTGTCAATCAAATTTACACACCCTTATTGGTGGATGATTTGTAAAAATTTTTGTTAGGTGGCCATGGTAAGGCGTGTTTGCACTGTAATCATCAATTTTTATTAAAGTTATAACTACTATTATCCTAATTGCAGTAATTTTTATATATACATTTTTTAATGAACATTTTGATTAAATTGACAGTATGAATTCTAAAATCACCAAAATGGGGAGTACAACATAATAATGCTCTCTTGGTAAAGATGGAAATATGCAACAACACTTTATTCACAGTAACCCTGATACATACAGAAGACTTTCCTTGTCCAGTTCAACAAACCTCATATTGCACCATTCGTGCATGTTGTTGTACTACGTAGGTCTTATTGATGTAAGAACTTGTTGGAATTTCTTAACTTCAATTATGATGTTAAGTAGTAAAGCCCAGTCACCTTAAATTAACTCATCAAGCTATGATGGCAGGTGACATTGTCAAGGCACCAAACTGGCTAGACCCTGTCTTTGTTCCATTGAGAGACTTGTTGGAAACTCAACGTCAAAAGTCACAATCATGTCTCCTCGTTGTCCAGGCGATTTTGGAAGAGGTAGGCCTTCACCAGGTATTTTTTTCTGTGTCCCTGGCTGTATAACTTCATTTAGTTGTATTGTCAATACTCTTCCATCGATAGTTGGAATAGGTAGCAGACAGCCAACAAGAGCATCTTTCAGACCGACTTTTGCAGTATAAAGAAGATTGTTCTCAGCATCTCTCTTAAAGTATTGGTGAGGCTTATCACCAACAACAAAAATAATGTCTGCAGGAATAGTGCCTGGTTTCTGATCACCATGTCGCTCAAAAGTTATCTTTGTTCCTGCCTTCCAGCCTGCTTTTATGTCTATTGTAAGAATTTTTTCCTCGCGTGATGCCACTCCACTGGACAACACTTGACGAGATATTTTGAGTCTTTTAGTACATCCTGTTGCTAGCTCTTCAAGGCTTACTTGAATTGGGGTTTCAATTGGAGGATCCTGGACTAACTGATGTTTTTTGAAGGGGTCTGGATGAGGAAAGTCAAAATTGTCATCACCAAAATGTTTGAAGCCACCAGATCTTGTAGAAAACTGTGAAGTACGATATATGGTGGAAAAGTCGGATCCAAATGTTAAGTCATCCATGAAATCTGATGAAGGAAAAAAAAGGATAAGAAATTCTGTAAGAACCAAAGACCAGTTTAGACTTTGGTACAGGAGATTACAGGTTGAAACCAAGGGTGGGGGGAATGCTGTGTTATATTAGTTAACTTCATCTGCAATGGTAAGACTCCCTTGATTAGACTGTAAACAGTAGGCTAAGTCTCATGTATAACTCTGTGGGACTTAATGCAGCTTGAGTGGTCAGCTTGAAAAGAATCGTCTGCATGAAAATTACTATGTAATGAACTACAGACATAAAAGACTAGTAGTAGCCACCAGTAGTGACAGCTAGACTAGCAGTCAAATTGAAGGAGTCCAAGTACTAAACCTGGGACACCTAAAGCTAAAATGATACCCAAGCTATGCTATTATTCCTTGTGATGGAGAGGAAGATGGAATTCATTTCTGGAAATCTCATCCCACATGTAATTAAACACCTGAAGCCATTCCTTTTTAGATGTATTTTGTTTCTGTTGACCATGCTGCAATTTTTTCAGAATTTTTTAACTTGCTTTTTGGTTTCCCTTGAGTGCAGAATTTGAATTTATGAATATTGCACATGATTGCCCTTTGTGTAATTATCACCGATCATGTGAATTAGCATGTTCTTTCTCAAATTAAAAGAAGTTTCCAGAAAAAGGAAGTTAGCCAAAACAATGAAACATGAAGCTTACTTTAATTCTGGCAACTAATGATATTATTTGGAAAAACCCAGGACACTGCCTTTTATAATAATAATAATATTAATATTAATTTAAAACATCTCAATATAACTTGGCATTTTGTGCAAAATTACAGTTGCAGTTTGTAACACAAAACCATTTAGCACACCTCATCATCTAAAGAAAGGTAAGTATGAAGTAAAGAAATTTGAAAAAAGGAACAGGATTCAGAAACCCAACTCTTCCAAACTCAAATAGTAACAACCTTTAATATTAGATACGCAAAGAAATTTGTTTTACATAGACAAATAGATGACCATATCAAACACTGTTAATTGACCGAAAATTCTAGAAAGATGTGATATGGAGGAAATATGGAAAACATGCAAAAGTTTACGAAAAAGCTTGTGAAAGTCCTTTATGACTGAGTACAAATGTAACAGTTTACAAGTATATGAAATCGTAAATTTGACGAAACTGGGTGGTTTAGAAACAAAACAGTGAAAAACAGACGAGTATATGTTGTAACGGATATTTTCACACCTCAATGCTCTTTCCTGTCTTTGGTGAGAATTGTTCTGTCAAAAAGGAAGGGCGGCCAACGACGTCAGGAATATCTACGTAATGTTCTTGCCGAGTACACATAGGTGCTTAGAGTGTTCCTTCGTAACAATAAATCTCAACGAACTCGGACAGCAAATAATAGGACAGCTAACAACTCATGTCGCACTTCACGCAAAGTCGCGAAGTTCTATGGACTTTCACAAGGAATTTAGGTCGCAGCGTTTCACTCGCGCATAATATATTAAAAAAATAGTGAGAGCCATATTAAAACTGTGATCCAAATCAAGTTCCTTGCGTAATGTTAACAGCAATAGATGGAAGATATTACGTGCATCATTGAACAGTTTCACCGAAAAGTGTTCTTTCATATAGCTATTAACACCGCACACGAAGTTCAAAGAAGAATGTCTAGATGTACAAACTTCTTCTTTTAACTTCGGCTGGTTCTGTCCAATGTAACTTTCATGAATCATCTCTAGATCTAGAACGCACTTCAATGGTAAAGTCGATCAAGGATGAAATTTGTTGCCTTTAGTCATTTAGGGAGGCCAAAAAATTGTTACTGTTAAATCATGAACATAAAAAATACCTTGGAAAGGACTGTCGGGTTCATCACCAAAGACGTCACGGAAAATGTTGAAAGGGTCGGGGAAGAAACTAAATCCACCGCAACCGTTCTTCAAACCCTCCTCTCCATATCTGTCAAATATTTCTCGTTTGTTTGGGTCAGTTAAAACTGTATAAGCCTCAGATATTTTCTTAAATTGCTCCTCCGCTTCTTTGTTGTTGGGATTCTTGTCTGGGTGAAACATCAAGGCCTGTCTTTTATATGCTTTTCTGATGTCTTCGGACGAGGCATTCCGTGGAACACCCAGTACTGCATAGTAGTCTCGCCCCATTTACACACAGAATTTCTTTCACTTTTTCCCCTGAAGTAAACGATATATATATATATACATATAATATATATATATATATATATACAACCGAAAAACAGCTTCTACCACAACATGCGAAAGTACAAGTGAACACGGAGTAAATAAATCTCTTCGCACCACCTTCACTTCTCGAGTCGATCGAAAGTTCTAGAACAGGAATCCCTATGTGACCAGGCAAGAAAACAAGTATGTTGACGAAAGTGATCCCCACTGGTATAGGGTCAAAGACAAAACTCAAAAAAAGGGGGAGCCTTTTTCCAGATATGAGCTTTTTTCTCTATAAACCATTGAAAACAGGTCTTTTAAATAAAAGAAATATATTTCAGGAGTTACAGCTCAAAAATTTAAAATATTTTTCCCCCTTATGCCGGAGTGCTGATTTAAACCCATCCCTTCCTTGTTGTTCAACACAATACATCGCGCACAGCTGCTTGCGCGGCTTGGTTTTGCAACGACACGAAGCATCTCGAAAGGAAATTTTCGAGGTTTGGAGTTTTATTTGTTTCTTTGGTTTACTTTTGTTTGTGCTCAAGAATATCAATTGCACGTGAAAACAGATCGTATGTTTCAACTTTGAGAGAGAATTTGTCAATTTTATTGCACGAAGAGTTTTTAAATATGGCGTCCCGTGGAAGCGAGCAGGACAGATTGCCGCAGTTTACTCCTTCAAACTACGAAATTCCTTCGTGGCAAATATCGTGGAATAAGCCTTGGTACCAGCAATTTGAAGGAAAAGGAAGCACACCAAGCAAGTATAACTCTCGAGGACATGTCTTAGAGTGCAAATGCTCGTTGTGTGAGGAAGATATGGAGAGCGCTTTTTCGCCTCAGACGAGTAATATAACGCATATTTTAACACCTTCGACCCATGAGGAGAAAGAGGAAACATTCCCTCCTAAAGAGAAGCCGGAAAGAGCACAACCAAAGGAACGTGTTATTTTATTTTCTGATCTACCGGAAGTTTCTCCTTCCTCGTCTCGCTCAACTGACGTTCCTCCTCCATCAACAAGAGATTCATCAACGACTCATGTCGATGGCAATTCGAGCTTAAATACCAACTCTTTAGTTGACAGCATAAGTGCTCTTTCATCAATCCAGTCGTTAAGGAATCGCGCCACTGACATTCAAACCCGCGTTAAACAATTTTCTGGAACTAAAGACAGTCGAGAGTTCATTATTTTGAGAGGGTTGCTTGTAACAACTCTAGCAGAATTAAACAGGATCGACGCCGTTGGTATACGGTGGCTTGAGCAAGCGAAGAATATTGCTATGGAATCTATTCACGACCTTATTGAACAGCTTAAAAGCAAAATTAATGAAGATGACGACATCTAAACCTTTATGTTGCGAGCTCGTGATTTTTGTCATGGTTTGAATGTCATTTCTTTGAGAACGTTAATTAATTTTTTCCAGCTTCCGCTGTATGTGGAAACCGAAAGCTGTCGAGAAGTTTCTCAATGGGCAACATGAGCCTAACAATCAGCGAAGCGTTGCTTGCACGTGAAATACCACTGAGGGGCAGCCTTCTGCAGAAAATTATGTTTAGGGAGTTAACACTAGTGGTTAATTCAAGGTTCTATTGTTCAGTGTTCCCCTAGGGATTCAAAACACCAGTGATTTGACACGAGTGTTACACTGTGTTTCTGTCGAGTATGACCCCAACCATTGTAGCATTGTGGCTGTTTTTATGCACAAATCAAATATTGATCCAAACTGAACTTTTTCAGCGATCAATATTTAGAAACTCGTTTCTAATAATGTAACACTGTGGGAGGTTTGTTTAGGCTATGATCTCAACAGAAATCACATGCTATTTTATGAATTTTCCTTTTGCCATTTGGAACCCACCCTTTGAGAAGAGCCTCTCCTAACACTCACCAGAGGGCAAGTCAAGTTAATAAAAAAGGCTCTGCTGGCAGGGTGTTTGGAATCAAGAACTTTGGGAATGTTTGTATCAGTTACTTAAATTCTGCAGATTTCAAGGAAATTGTTTTGCAGCAAGCTAGGATCAGCCAAAAACACTTTTTGCAGTCTTTGTAAATTTCGCTGATCAATGTTGTGAACCAACTCAATGTATTTGATATAATCAGTAGTCTTGTTATCCTGCAATTGTTATTGAAAAAAATGTGGCAGGTTATTTTAGAATTTCAGAATTGACTTGACTTGACTTATTGATTCCCGTGTTCCTTCGATACAAATTGTTGCCAGAAGTCCTGAGCATATCCCAAAACAGTATTGCAATGACAAGCTGCTTTTTGCGTAAATGTGGCGGAAATTAATTTTGAAAGTTAATAATTGTGATAGACGTAAAATTGAGAGGGGCGCAAAAATGCAAAAAATTGAAATCTTGGTGCAAGATGAGGAGAAACAAGGCTGGTAATGTTAAACCTTGCTGTTGTGGATGTCCCGCTCTTGCCTGATGGAATTTCAGGTTTGGGCAAAACAGAAATTGATGTGCCTTGTCTTGCACCATGAAGATAATCATAACTGATCAAGTTTCCCGTGCTCTTGTTCATGTACTTTTTTTCTTCACTCAACCACGAGACAATTATCTGTATGAAAACTTGTCTGTTCAGTTGCCATTTAAACAATTGATAGAATCTTCAAAGTGTGTGGTTTAAGGTGAGCTATGTACAAGGACTCGCCAGATAGTCGTTGAATGTTATGTGTATGACGAAAGATCCTCGTTTTTACTATTTCCCGGCTCCTTTCGCTTATTTTACGTCTTTTGAAAGGCATGAAATGGTTAAAAAAAAAAAGCACTTAGATCTATCGACAGTAAATCGAAGCATAATAAGAAAAAACACTTAACAAATGAATAACTGCGTCAAGAAAACCCAATTAGAAGATTGCCATTCCATGTGAAGTGACATTGAAATCGGACCACTGAAGACAAACGCTGTTTGTGATCAGAGGGTGCCGTGTTACCTCAGATGGGCTAAGCTATCAGTGATGTTTTCTAGAAATATTCAATTAAGTTCAGAAGAAGACGTCTGAATGTGTAATTCTTTTTATATTTTTGACTAATGAGAGTGCCTGAAAAAAGCCGGTTTTACTTGAATATCACCTCTTAGACCAACCCTAACTCAGCGACATCGTCTAAATATGTTGTAAAGCAATACGACGTGTTCTTTGCAAAAAGGAATATTCAAGAACAATTTTCCGAAACCCCCCAGCACTTTTTTCAATCAGTGGTTTTTGTTTCGCATATTGAGAAACTGAGATAACCTCTGTGTTAATTGTTCGCTGAAACGTGTGTTCACCCTTTGTTCAATAGTTTCTAGAATATTAAATTTAGCCACAACAATACCCCTCAATATAGTGAACGTCTTTTCGGTATCTTCGTTGCCATGGTTATTGATCTGTTTTAAGCCGCCCTGCGTCGGTTTTACAAAACCATACCAGATAGCGATACATAAAATCAACTGGCAATGTTGACGAGACTAGCGTCAAGAAATGACAGAAATGTCTGCAAGGTGAAGGGTGTATCTCGTTTAAATCAGTTCCGTCTTCTTCGACATCTGTGCTTCATACTCTTATTGCCTTGTTCTAGAATCATCCCAGAACGATGCTAATGACAACATGCCGGCCCTCCCACACAGCTGGACATAATTTTTGGATTAATCTGACCCTTCGCGACATTCTAGCTCAGCAAACTTTGAAACCGTCTTGGAACAATACTTTATTTACAATTTTTTTGTCCCTAGATTTTCGGATTTCCGCGAACCTAATTCCAGCACAAAGATATGCATTACGATGCTTGATTGATACTCAAAGCCTATCCGCTCTGTGAGAAATGACGTTTCTAGAATTGAATGATTGCTTTCATTCTCTCGTTTCCTTAATTGAATTTCGGAACGCAATTAAATCAGTAAACAGTTATGTAATAAGTCAATTCGTGGCTTATTGTATGTGATGAAAACAATGATCAAACATGAGCAATTTTAGGCTTGGCTCTTTCTAGAACACAGAGAACAGTCCGTTCGTTTGACTTTGAGCATGGAGTTTATCACTTGTATATATGGCGGCTATTTTTAGGGTCAAGATGGGAAGCTAAGAGCTATAAAAGGACATTTAACCGGCCTTGGTTACAAAGCTCAGTTATATGCTATGTTCCATCTAATCCTTGAATTTTCATTAAAATAACCCTATAGCTCATTAAATATTTGGAAAGAGCGAGGTAAACATAGTCTGAGTTGTGGATCTGCGGTGATCTCTGATAGCCTGCGAACACAGCCGCCTCTCATCGCTAACCGCCGCTTTGGCCGATCTGGCTATGATCTCTGACTAACAGCGAGTGTTTATTAAGAATTCTAGATACTTCTTTGGATCCAGTAGGTGGAATCATTCTAGTTGTCACGTTAACTTCCAGAGAAATCTCTGCAAAGGGAGCGTAAACGAATCCGTGGTGAAGAACTTGTAGACAATACAATAATGCAAAGGCCAGCTGAAGAAAGTAAAAGTGCCTGATCTTGGGAGATCTAACCAGCAAATAATTTGTATCCCTGAAGAAGTCAGACCGTGCCTGACAGTATATTGGTAAAACAAAATATATATATCCTCACAGCCGTACAACCAGCCTTGTATTATTATTTTGTTTTTAGTGAAGAACTAGGCCGCAATCGTCCTGATTCGACTTACAACTTTTCCTTCGTGCAAATATCCATTCCCCTCTTCCCCTGCCTCTGCTGTATCCTCCCGCCACAGGACAGTTTTTTCGACATGCTATGAGATTGTTTTATACATTACATGTCCACGATCTATCATCTCTGTAAGTAACTCGTTGAGGTCCCAATTTGAATTGGAGTGATTTAATGACTATCTGAATTTAATTTAGTTTGTTTCTTGCTATCTAGAGGGAAACTCCTATACAAGCCTACAAGCTGACGTCAGATCTCACGCTAGAGAAAAAATTGTAAACCGCCATTAGACTTGAATATGTGGGGAATCAAATTGCTGGCCCAAATTCCCTGAGGCACTGAAGACTCCCATTGTAGAAATAACGTATTTAATACCTATAAATGTCTAACAATCAACCGAAGAGATCACTCACTCCCACGTACGTGCTCCAAAAATCACATGATTCGAAATTCGATAGTTAAATCACTTAGCAACATGAAAAATAAGAGTAACGATTTCTCAAAGCTGTAAAACAACACGTCACGCAATCAAAACATTTCTTACAAATATATGATATGTGCGGCATATAAATCCTAAACCATATTAAATGTAAATGTAAAATGTAACATGTAAAATCTTTATTTAAACACGGTAAAATCATCAGGAGTGTAAGAATTAGAAATAACCTAACTACCCTAAACAAAATTCAAAAACTAACCCCTTTGGAAAATGCATTATCAGTGATGTATTGACAATAATTTTCAAGATTTCATTCAAGTGTCATGTGAACATTAAAAGATATATCCACGCATGGCGGTCATTACTTTATGCGCCAGACGATGGTACGTTGTGCTCTAGCCCGCGTAGCAAGCATCCTGTTCGAAGAGCTCCCGAACGATTTTCCGCAAACTGGCCGCGCGAAAGTTGGGAACGCCCACCTTTTTAATGATTGACTTAACACGCCAATAACAGATAACCTTGTTAACACATGCTTATTTTCGTCAAAACAAACCGAGGCACCGAGATCAATGCAGAATTTGTCATTGATTTTTAAGTTAAATTTGTAACGGCAGCTTCTGTGCCTGGTGAGACTGGTTGTGTTTCTTCCGAGGATTTGCTAAATGAACACATTTTCAACATCCTTTATTTTTAAAAATACAACTTTTGAACAATCATGAATAACACAAACACGAGAGTTACAAAAATCACTGTACTGCTATAAAACGCGAACAAAAGGAAAATAGCGACTGATTAGTAGCTACAGTTACCGGCTAAAGGTCGCTATACAAGTATACAAAGTACATTCAATCTTCAGTCAATAAAAAGCGTATTCTCATTGGTAATTTCAAGATGTAAACATCCGTAAACAGCACGACAGAGCAATTTTGAAACAGAAATACCTTGAACAACTATAACTAATTTGTGACGGAAATCTCTTCAACATTTTCCCAAAACAGGGAAATCAACTGTATATTTAACACACAACGACGACAACACGCCAGAAGCAATTCTCTATTTTCGAATTCCCCATAATACACTTTGTTTGCCCCCCAAATTTTGCAAACTATTATTTTCAAATGCTCTTGGGGACACTGCATATTCCCAAGAGATTTGAAAACAATGGTTTATGCAAAATTTGGGGGGCAAACAAAGTGTTTTATGGGGAATTCGAAAATAGAGAATGGCCGACACTTGAAAACAATGACTCACAATTACTAGTACCCAGTCTACATTCCAGACTATTTATACTCTCGGAGATCTGTCAGGCGTGATCTCGTCCTCAAAAACGGAAAACTGACAATCAAAATCTGCCTCTGACTTAGGGGTCTGTCATGTAAATCTCATTTGCTATGATTGGCAAATAGCTTGCTGAGCACCTAGGGATAACTTCATAGATAGTAGTGTCATCCACATATTTTACTTTACTAGGCCAATCTCTCACCAGCCTATTTACCAAAATAGCAAACAAGAAAGGGGC
Source organism: Montipora foliosa (assembly GCF_036669935.1). Classification (NCBI taxonomy): domain Eukaryota; kingdom Metazoa; phylum Cnidaria; class Anthozoa; order Scleractinia; family Acroporidae; genus Montipora; species Montipora foliosa. Next base: position 3,249,391 of record NC_090871.1, read on the forward strand.
CAGCCTAGTACCCTGGGGGATTCCACCGTGCGGGAAAACCGGTGACGAAATAGCATCACCGATTTTCACACATTGGGACCTAGATCTTGAGAACTCTCCTATCCAACGAGTAATATGATTATTTACTCCCAAAAGCTCCAATTCCTGCATGATAATTTTATGATCTAAAAGGTCGAAACCTTTAGAAAAATCTGCGAAAAAATGCGAACATAATTACCTCCACTATCTAACGCTTTAAGTATGGTATGCAGGAAATAAACTAGAGCATGAGTAGTTGACCTGCCGCACACAGAGAACTGCGTAGGTCTAAGCCTAAGCTGTCCACAACCTGCCTGTAAAGAGAGAAAAGTGTAAAGCCTTCAAGGACTTTTGCTAGCTGGGAGGTAAGAGTAATAGGGCGGAGGTCATTCTCCACGGACTTTGGGGGGAGGGGGGGGGGGACACTTGGGGACTGGATGCACGAGTGACTCCCTTAGCTTATCCGGAATAAAGCCTTCTTCCAGGGAGGCGTTGTAGAGGTCACTGATGACAGGGGAGACCTCAAAGGCAAAGTCCTTCCAGATGACATTCGGGATAGTCTCTGGCCCGGGGGACTTCCTGATATTAGGAAGGGCTTTGTATGCGCTATGATGGGTGACCAAAAATTGTGTGGGAAAGGGTCCTAGGCCAGACAGGGTGGAAGCTGGTAACGGAGCAAAATTCACTGTTAAGTTGAAGAGAAATTCATTGAATCGTTCAGCAAGGGCACCAGCTGAGGGGATGGAGTCCGATAGTAGTTGATGCCACCACTCACAAGATGTAGTTAAACCGCTTAGACTCTTGACTTCACTCCACCAGCGGGAGATGTTCGTCTCCTTGTGTGAGGATACTTTGTTGGAGTAATATCGTTCTTTACAACCTTTGCACTCTCTCTGGACTTGGTTCCTAATCAGCTTATATTGGTCAGAGTCTTTACCATGAGCGGAGAGGGTCTTTTGTCTCCTGGAGATGAGGTTGATAAATTTCTCTGTAACCCACGGTTTATTGTTAGAACAAACCCTGAATTTCTTGATTGGGAGATAGGTATTCAATGCGTTTGTTAGGATGTTATTAAAGCATTCGAATTTTTCTTGGACAGTAGGTAGATACGTCACAGAGTTCCAGTCAAACCCAGCAATCCAAAGCCCAAAAAAGCCCCGCATCCTCACGAGCTCGTGAGTCCTATCACGCCTTTCCACAAATATTTCAGTGTTTTTAGAAGTGGCGGAGGCCTGGGGCGGGTTAAGTAGTTGTTTGAGACTAGCCATAAGCTTGGGGCGGTTACAGAGGCACCAATCAAAGACTCCAGAGCGTCTAGTTTTAACTGAATAGAGTGTAGTGTAAAGTGCTAGATTTCAATCCCATATGAACCATGTGAGCGTTAGCCCTACAGATGGAAATGGGCCCACACAAGGACAGAAAAACTCTGACCAGGGTGGGAATTGAACCCACGACCTTCGGGTTAGATCTCTGCCGCTCTACCGACTGAGCTACAAGGTCAGACGGGAGCAGGCCGTGGGAAGTGAAGATGTTAAAGTCACGGCAATGAACATGTACAAGTACAAGGAAAGGTTACGTTTATACAAACGTTGGCCGTGTAGCACTTACA
>NC_090871.1:3256017-3266017 GCF_036669935.1 Montipora foliosa
TTATCATGTTCTTTTGTGTTAATGATTCTCCTCGCACCGATGTTTCAAGGCCGACTATAAGAGTGATTGTAGTGTATTGCGGACCTATGTTACCCAGGAGGCAATGCGTTCCGAGTGTGATTGTGTGGGTGTAAAATAAAAAGCCACGAGTTGTGTTTTACACGGTGTTTTATCTAGTTGATCTGTGTTTAATCGGGACTCGATCGCTACAGTAGTGAACTCACAAATCTTTACGGTACGACTGGTTCTAAAACGAGAAAGAAATATGAAGGGCGTTAAACACACGTTAAACCAGGGACTTCCAGGATCAAATTCAACGAGTGGTCAGAGCGAGTCCGGGATCTCCGGATTTCAAGGTAAGCGCCCAAACCACTGGGCCACACTGCCTCGCTGTTATTCTCCGCTGTTTATAGAAAATTTTGGGGGGATTCTTAGAAGTTTTTGGAGGGAGTCTTCAAATAAAAAAGGGGGAAAACTTCTTCTTCTTCTTCTTCTTTAATCTACAATATAATTTTTAGTAACTGGCAGGGTTCGGATTCTCCCAGAGAAACCAAGGTTGTATGTATACTGACCATTTTCTTTTCCGTTTGATCGAGTCAAGAACTGACAACAGTGTTCACGCATGCTCTATACTGCTTTACCGAGTTCGCGCCGTTAATTAAGCCCCCCAGTCTACCACTCCCTCGCTGAATTATTTCACCCTTCCGCTTAGGAACTGTGAAAGGCCCCTGAGGTAAAAAGCATCAAGACATCGTATCTCATTTAGTGTTTGAATCACTGTGTTTGTCGGATCGAGCCAAAAACTGAGCAGGCGGGATGGTAGACGGAACGAAAGAAAACGCGGGCCCGGGAAAGGACCTACCCAGGACAGGGTTGGGAGGGGCAGTCTTTATCGCGCTCGCTTTTTCCTACGTCTGCCAACAGACCCGCCCGCTTTTTTCGCTCATCCCGACAAACCGAGAGCCTGGAACAGGCTGAGATTGAAATGCTAAACGATCAAAATCACGAAACAAATCACAAAAGAACCAAAGGACCATATGGATCACAAATGGGAAAACATTCCAAATACGTTTTATACGAATGGCGTTGTTCTTTCAGTTGTCATTTTGTTACCTTCAGCAATGGGTGCGCGTACACTTTGTAATCTGCGACTCCAGTAAGTACCATAAGGAAGATACATTGACTTCGTTGAACTATGTCGAAGCGCTCGAAAACGTACTTTAAATATAATGATGAAGGGAGGAACTGAGATGTGTGTACGAAAGGGATCTGTCTTATATGGTCTAGCGGCCAAATTTCTCTTCCTCACTGCCTAAATAGATAGATAGATAGATAGATGGATAGATAGATAGATAGATAGATAGATAGATAGATAGATAGATAGATAGTTTATTTAACCATTAAAACATGACAGTCGCAAGACTGAATTGCGTTCCGTTACAACATTATATACATATATATATATATATATATATATGAGAAGAAGAAAGGTGTAGCCATGCCTCGATAGATAATGTAATAAGGAAATAACTTCTTGAGGCATATGTGTTTCTAGTCGGTTTTATACTTCAAACGTTTCGCCGTTTAGAGCTTCGTCAGTGAATGAAGATTATGAGTACAAGATTGCTTTATGTAAAAAAAAAAAAAAACTTAGTACAATGCTGGAATTTCAAGAACATATCAGAATGGTGAAACAGACGGTTTATTCACATTTGATCAACCATAACAAACCATCTATGCAAGATATCTCTTGGGGAATCCTCCACAGGAACATCCACGACATCCGCACGCGTAAAACCATTGAAGCGCTAGAAATCCGCAAGCATGAGAACCTCATGAATGGTTGCAATGGACGAGCTCTAAATCTAGATTAACACCATCAAATTAACGAGCCTTGAAATTCCAGCATTGTACTAAGTTTTTTTTTTTTTTTTACATAAAGCAATCTTGTACTCATAATCTTCATTCACTGACGAAGCTCTAAACGGCGAAACGTTTGAAGTATAAAACCGATTAGAAACACATATGCCTCAAGAAGTTATTTCCTTATTACATATATATATATATATATATATATATATATATATATATATATATATAACAAGAAACAATTTACAATATTCGATAAAATGGAAAGTATAATATTTCAATTGTATGGAACTTTCAAAATGTATAAGATGATTAAAAAAGCTAAAAGTTGTTACATATGGCGGGTAAAAAAGTGTTATTAAAACGGTTTGTTTTAGAGACGAACCGCTGAAACCGCCTCTTTGTTCGAAGGTTGTAGTGAGAATTGTTCTCAGGTGGTAGGAGTGCTCTAAGTTTGTGAGTTTGGTCCGATAATACAGTGCTAAAGAGCCTGCGGCAGTGGTCCTCACGACGGGCCTTCAGGGAGGGCCTACTGGGCCTAACGGGGGTAGGTATCTGGAAGCAGCGAAGGACCAACCGCGTCATGAAAGCGACACAAAGGTCGAAATCCCGTGCTTAATCGTCAGGTAGGACGACGCTCTTTCCAGAGGTACTCACGCTACTGGATCCCCTTTTTTCTCTTGTGCAATGCGTACCATACCAGCAAAAAGATGCTGATTTTTACAAAGAATTGACATTTCCGTTCATTCTACAACTTAAACGTAACGTAAGAACCGTGTCCAGTCTTCACACATAGGAGACAGATAGATCATCTTGCCGTTTATTTAGAAGAGGAAATTGACTAAATTTGGCGATAGCATCAACGTTTAAGGACGTTCGCGCTGATTGTTTGTGCCCAACGTTACTGCGCAGGTAACGCGACTGTAATATGTCACGCATTACGTCCAGCATAAGTGAAGCTGAGGTTTTAAAACCTTTGAAAAATCGTTGACGATAAGTCTTGTACAGCGTTGGATCAGAGAAGATCATGATCAGTCAAAATTGATTAAAAAATATTTATGAAAGTCAAGTAGACTACTGCACGACTGATATTCGCGTTGTTCAGTCTTGTACTAGTCTACTTAACTTTCATAAATATTTTTCAAGCATTAGTGAAAATAAAATGACGACAAAAACGCCGGGGAAATATTCCAGGCCGGCAAAAGAATGGCACATTCATTTCCGAATCATTATGAAACGTTAATGAGAAGTGAGCGGGAGGATGAAAAAGCTCTGGAAAAGGTAGCAGCTGATCGAGTAGTGGCTGAAAACTCGAGGACGAACCGTTGCGTAAATTTAATGGGGCTACATTCTGTTTAATTCCAGGAACAGTAATATTGTAATAACATTTCAAAACATATCTTTATGCTGTTATGTTTCACAGAAACGTACGGCTCAGGGCTTACTTGACAAGAGACGTGCAGTGATTTGACGAAGAGAATGGTTACCGCCTTATTGCAGCCTCAAGGGTAATGGCAAAATTTGTTAGAACATTGATTTCTGACTGTACTCAACTTTTAGCCCATTATTTCATGATCAGTCATGTCACAAGAACTATTCAAAGTCTTTCCAAAACACGGGAAATGTTATGACATTTTGCACAGTTTATTCCTACTCTTTGTACAATGCCAAGTCTGTGCTTAGACACTTTTTACGCGCATAAGTTAACAGATAGGCCACTTAATGAATTTATTTCATCTTGAAGTAAAAAACGTTCTCTGGTTAACAAAGGTTAAAAAACATAAGATTTCGGCTATCAGTATCATAGCCTTTAACGAATGAAAAAAGGTTAGCGAGCAGATGGAAATATATACGAAATGGAGTGCGAAAAAATCTTTTAAAAATAGAATGCAAAAAATGTGTGAAAAAAGCTAAGAGATGAAATGTAGATGAGGTCTAATTACAGTAATGGAGTAGGCAAGGGTTTTGAGTTATTATCCGCGTCAACGGGTTTAGCTGTGTGCCAAGATTCTAGTGTTTTTCGCACTCCATTTCGTATATATTTCCATCCGTACGCTAACCTTCCTTTTTTTCATTCGTTAAAGGCTATATATAGACTGATAGCCGAAAGCTTGTGTTTTTTAACCTTTTTAACCAGAAAACGTTTTTTACTTCAAGATGTATTATCCTGGTTACAGTTCTATTTTTACCCGAATTTATTTCAATTAAGTAGAAGAAAGTAAAGCACATTACAAAGTGTATTTTTAGCATTTTTATCATGATCGTTTTTTTTTACTTGCAATTCTCTTTATTCACATAACGCTAATGATCAGCGCTTAGTGCATCTAAAATCAAATATTTTCCAGCTACAATATTAATTCCCTCCCCTCCAAAGGCAAACATGTTTTACCATTCTTACCTCAAAATTTCGCTCTTTATCTGCCGGGCAAGACGCGCAAAATTATCAAAACCAGCAGTAATTTGGACCCACGACCGTGATGAGAGAGGCATGGTTTACGTCACAGACAGCTTCCGACACTTTCATTATTAAAAACAGTGATGCAAAGCAGTTTTAGATGTAAAATTGAGAATAGAGACCCATGCCTGTCACATCACGGTCCAAATTACTGCCAGTTCGGCCAAGTTTACGTGGCGTGTACGGTACAGAAAAAGCGAAATATGATTTAAAAGCATCTTTTCACCAGTGCAGTTATTTTATGACGTCATAGATCGTCACTGACCGAGGTTGTCACTGCATTGCAAACGAACAGCGGTAGCTTTGAATACGTGACATATAATTTGGACAAATAATTTGCCAGTATATTTGCACACGTTTTATTAATAACCCTTACAAACTGGGAGGACGAACAGAACTCTTCATCACGTCACAAGTCACACAGACAATGCCAAGAATGAGATTTCTCCTGCTGCTTTTAATAGCGTTCATTTTTGGGACTGTGTACCTATTATCAATCCAGTTACGATTTAGAGTTCCCTTGGCCAGGAGAACAACAAAAATAAGAGAGAGGCATTTTTTACAGATACACGATTGGCAAGGTAAGTTCAAGCAATGAACTAAAATGCAGATTTTACGCTTTGCAGCAATTGGATATCCACTTTATAGCTTCCGGTGCAGTGAGACCATTTTGCATTGTTGCAACACGACAAAGACTATTTAACAAAGACCATTCAAAACAACGGTAATTAATGGTACTTGTGTTGTAGTTTGATAAAATAAGTTATGACTCATGATGGATTCCATGGGATTGTTTAAAAATTTGTTTTTGCAAACGCCCGGTGAAAGAAGCCCTGCAAACCAGTCGATTCGCGAGGCCGCATGACCTCAAGTTATTTGATACTGTTATTGATCTCTAATATTCACTGTAATCTCGGCTTGATTCAACTAATCCATAAAAACTACAAATCCCAACCTTTCTTTCCCAAAATCCTTTTTATTGACAGTCAGTTCACTTGTCTTTGATTTTCTGCCTGTGTTGCCTCGGTGATGGGTTTTGGGTCGGCTTATTTTCTCCTCCTCACTGACGCATCGCCAAATGCACACTGAATGCAAAGGAGAGAAATGAAAAAAAAATTGAAAGGAGTTTCATTCATCGTTTGGGTTGTCTGCCTGCAAATTCAACTGACCCTATCGTCAGCCTAACGTTTACCACCGTATATTTAGCGTTCGAAACCGCACTTATGGGAAAAAACTCAGTCTGGACCGTATACATCAATCAAAAAGTGTCTCTCTAAAAAAGTTTGGCAGACGTAAACTTCGAACGTGATTCCTACGTCAGAGGCAATTGTTTGCACTCTTTTTTTTTAAAATTAAAATAAGACGTTTAATTTTGGGGTCGAACGTTGAACGTACTTATTTTTTGAGATTTGAGCCTGAAAACGTTCTTAACAATGTTCTTAAAGTTGCGTGGAAAACTAAGTTCAACTTCTTCATTGCATCATACAACATCAAACCACCGTCATTGTTAATGTTAAAAAACGTTCTAAGATTTGAGTTCATTGTCCTGTAAGACCACAGTTTTCCATTTCTTTTACCTTTATTCATAATGCAACAAAACAAAAAAAGACAAATTAGCAAAATAAAGACGTTCTTAACTGACGTTCGCCCGGGTATGTTCTTAGTATCATTTTAAAAGTTGTAACCGAGTTAATCTCACCCTGAACATTGTTATAAAAAAGGTTCTCAGTGAAAAAAGAAAGTGTATACGCAGTTAATTGTCCTTGATTTCATTGGCGTGACAATTTTCCGCTGTGTTGAACTCCAAAATAATAGCTAGTAGTTTTCTGAGATGCACAAGGAAGCTCATTGTGTAGTGGGAACTTCACTATGCAAAAGAAAAGACCAGAAAAAGAATCACACTCAATTTACAAGTGATTTAGAAGGGTTTTGCAGAGATTTTTGGTAGAGAGGGAAGATTGCTTGTTGCTGTTTTTTTGTTAATTTCTCCGTCGTTAGATATCTTTTGTGTTAAGGTTATGATCTTCAAAAATAATCAGAGCCCCTTCACCTTCTTAGTGATGTAAAACGTTTTCTTTTTTTTGCTGTAAATAGGCTCCGGGAATCTCACGTTTGCCCAAATGTGTCACCCTTGAGTCATAACAGCTCGAAGTCAGATCGGAAATAGTGCTTTAAACTCATAGTAGATGTGTTTTTAGTGATGAACAGAATGCAGTGAACAATAAACTTTGTTTGTTTTGTGATTATGTTGTTTGCTCAATTAAAAAACCAAAAATTGTTGCTTAATCATTACTTTCTTGACGCGCGAGATGTAGAGAAAAAAGAAGTTTCCATTTTCAATTCACGGCTTTTGCCGAGTCGTTTTCAAGATATTTCCAGACACAATTTGGTGATTTATGTCAGTGCAAATTGCGCAGTGAGGGGCTTCATTCTTTTTGTTTGTGTCCGTATTTTTTTTATCGTTTGGCATGATAAACGTTATTAGTATATACTAAAACAGTGCATAGCGTTGATGGCGCGCTCTGGTTGGCTACTCAAATTGCGAATATCCTTTGCTATTCACCTCGGTAAATATCAACCACTAGCCACTTCTTTTTCGGTAAATAGTAGTTAATTATTCGTGTCCGAAGCTTGATCACCTGTCATGTTCTATTACCGCAGTTTTTTGTCTGTTTGCTCATTTAATTCCCTCTTCGCCGATGCCCTCCTGATTTCTGATGGATGGATACACTTCCTTACTCTTGAAAGGACATGCAATTTAACTCTGTAGAACTATTTTCCTGCCTTTTTTGGTCTTGTGTTTTATTGCTCGGCGACGGTAGACAAAATTTGGTATCTATGTTGTACCTCTGCAGTTTGGGCCATTTCTTATCCATATTTGTGATTTCTAACAGTCCCTTCTGTTTTTAAAGCCAAAATTACCTGAATGAAAGATATAAAACAACAGAGCCAGGAAAAAAAGATGCAAAAATGGAAATCTTCGTTGCCAGGAAAAAAATAATTGACAATCTAAACAATTTACACAAGTGTCCTTTTTGTTTCGTACATCAATTAAAACTCTTTGCCCAGAGTGGAAGATTGATATGTTGAAATAATTTGTCCCAAGGCACTACCTTTCCAGGACTACATTCTAACAACCAGCGTGCAGGCTAACAATCACGTAGCGCCGCCATGATGGTGGACTAAAACAGTAGAGCTCTCATTAGCTCCTTTTGTTCGTCCATCAGCAATTGTACATTGCAACATTGTACCGTGCAGCACAAATTATCATATTTATAATATAGTTAATGAAGCGGGTGGGTTTCCCTTCCAATAACTATGCTCGTATAATAATAAAGCACTTGTGATATAGATCCCGGGTATAGATCGCGACGTTTCGACCGCATACTGCTGGTCTTCATCAGGCGATGAGGTCGACTGGTTAGGGGTCGCCTTTTAAGAAGGATTCTCCGCTGTGATTGGTTGGTTTTCAGCAACTGTGATTGGTTCATTTCGATCCTCGCTATTTCGGTGTGTTGTTCCTTCGGAGGTCCGCCCTCGTACGGTTCTCCTGTTGTTTGTTTCTTGATCTTCCGGAATTTCTATTCCACTATCCCTGTTGATGTTGTTAGGGTGAAGTCTTATGTGAATCGCCCCTTTGACCTTGCGTGTCTCGTGTTAAAAATATCTCCGCGCGGCCATGTAATATCCACTATATCTTCACGTGTGAAGATATCATGTTTTCGCACAAAAGCTCACTTGGTGTTTCATTGGTGTTTATATAAGATTTGTCCTCAAACTCCCAAGGCCTGCTCCCGTCTGGCCTTGTAGCTCAGTCGGTAGAGCAACGGTGATCTAATCCGGAGGTCGTGGGTTCGATTCCCACCCGGGTCAGAGATTTTTCTCTGTCCTTGGGTGTTGCATAAGAAGTTCCTGATGCTGTGGATCAGCGAAGGTTCTTCATCCATCACATGCACACAGTAGCGATGGCCTCACTTGAGTTCTTTCCATATATACATACACACGCTACTTAGGACAAAACGCACTTGCACTTCATAAATATTAGTTATCCCACGAGTCACTTGCATTTTCTTGGTTTCCAGAAAAAATACAAGTGACGAGTGGGATATTCCACTCGTCACTTGTATATTGAAAACACGTAAATGTTGTCGATCTTTGAGTGCGTCCCACAGGGAATTTATGAACATGGAAGATATTTGTGAGACGGGGCCTACTGTTTATAGTCCTTGAGAGTCTAACCATTTACGGGCGTAATTATAGGCTGCGAATACAGCCGCCTCTCTTCGCTCAACGGGGACGTTACGCAGAACGTCCCCTTCCCCCGCTCTCTCGTCCCAGGCTAGGGTAAATACAAAGGCAGCACTTTCTCCTCAGTTATTTTAAGACCGTGAGCGTTGTTCCGGTCGGAGTCAAACTCACGACCTCCCGCATGGCAGCCGAGTGCTCAACCACCTGAGCCACCAGTGCACCGCTTGCCGGCAGCAGCTCTTGCTTGCTGAGTGTTCTTTAAGTGCAGCCTAAGTTACTTCTGTTCATTAGGATGTTGCCACCGACTCGTTTAATTTCTGGTTACTAGCATAATCATGGCACTCTTATAATTGTAGTCCTTTCTTTTCGCAGGGACTGTGCCAGCGACAAAAACGGTGAGTAGCTGCCTGGGTACTTACATTGTTTTCATTAGTTAATTGCTCTTGTTCGAGCATCTCCGGGTTTGCATTGGTTAATAAATTGTGAATTTACCTATTATCCTTTGCCTGATGAATTTTGGTCATGTATCATGTCTCGGGTATGATGTGGTTATGAAGATAAAAGCAATTTATCCTGATCCTGTTTTAAGCTTGACGTTCATTTGATGATTCAACACGTGATTACTTGTTTGCGCAAACGTTTGTTTAACCGTCACCAAAACAAAGGCATGAAACAATCTGAACACAAACACTTATGTCCGAGTTTTACCCTAATTAGATGCACACGCCCAATTTTGACATCCAACACGAAGTGTCCCTGCATTTGCTACCTATTTCAAAATGGCCATCATTTTAGCATTCTTTTGTTTGCTTGCACATGAACCTTTGTTTCCTCGTTCAAGGTCAATATCCTATTGAATTTTAAGTTCAAGAACGAGGCAAAAAGGGCTAATTTGCAAGCAAACAAACGAACACTTAATGGCGGCCATTTTGGAATAAGGTGTATGAACTCCGTTCAGCACTCACCCGAAAACCGCTGACTGTTAGGACACACAAGTACAGTTGGAAGTCAAAGATGCATACGGTCAGAGACTAAACGTTGTCTGCGAATTTTGTTACATGATTGTGGATTACGAAAACCCTAGAAATGAATTTCCTTGGTGTGACCGGCTGTGATTTTGTCGTGCAACATTCGATTAAAACAGTATGCATCTCAGACGAATACCTAATAGCAATTCAATTGAAATGGAAACCCTTCTCTTATGGTTTGCTCTTCAATTAGAAAAGAGTGTTTTACAATCGAGTGGGGAAATGTGGAAGCCGAACTATGATACAGCTCATGGCTGCACTTGCTAAGCGAAATAACTTCAAAGTGATAGGATCAACGAAATTCCAGACTCTACACATGAAACTTCATGAACAGGTAATTAGTGACTCAGTGAATTGATTTTACTGATAATGTTCTTAAGGCTTAATTAAGATCGCACGA